>NC_053438.1:33819644-33915412 GCF_007990345.1 Gossypium hirsutum | reverse complement strand
GACAGCAACCGATGCATGTAAGTGAATATTCATGCATTCTTCCATTCATTGTATTAAATCATTCATGCATCATCCTTACGTTCATTGAACCAGCCCATTCATGAATCATCTTTAATTGTGTTCCCACATCATGCATTGTAAGTAGACGTTCATGCACCTAGCTTGAATGAATCTCCACATTCGGCTGTACCTACATGAAACATGAACAAATTAATTAAAAATAGATATATTAATTAACACATAAATTTAAAATAGACAAATTTAATAAAGTCTTAAGCTAAACATATTAAATTCGGCTAAGACAACTTTAAAAACATGAAATAAATCAAAACATAATTATGAGCTATAATAACTTAAACTAAGTTAATAAAATACTTTAATTTTTCAACCAATAAAATAAATGAGCTGAATTGTAGCTAAATTGAGCTCGATTGAGCTGAAATGAGCTCAATTGAGCTGGTCGGAGTTGAAACGAGCTAGAAAAGCTAAAATAGAGCTGAAATTAGCTTGCACTAAGGTGCATGGTTTCTTCAAGGAGTTGGATCGAGCTTCCTCATCTTCAACAAGCTGATTCTCCTTCCAAAACTTGAACAACAAAGCTGAAACAACTTCATGAAATCGCTTGGACCTAGCTCGGGTCATTGGTCCCTTTGGAAGCTTGAGGGAATCAAGACGAGGACTTGATGGGGCTTGGGGCGTGGTCACATCAGTGATAATACTAGTGACATATTTAAAAAATTCCAACAACAGTTGGACGAACAGGCTGTTGCACTTCGAGCGTTGACTGCTACTATCAATGAGGTGCGGTTGAATCAAGAGCCTCAATATCGAGATCAAATTAAAGACGATGTGGATAACCAGCCTCCTGTTCATAGGCGCGCTCCTCGGCGTGTCCCTAGAACTGATTATGATCTTCATGATCGTGGACAACCCTCTTTGGCAAAACCAAAGAGCGAGCAGCAACGAGAACATCTCTTTCATACTCGCTGCCATGTACAAGGTAAGCTTTGTAGAGTTATTATTGATGGTGAAAGTTGCTCGAACGTAGCCAGCACGACGATGGTGGAAAAGCTTTGCTTAACCACTACCAAGCATCCACGACCTTATCAACTACAAGGGCTTAGCAACGAAAGCCAATTTAAGGTCACTCAACAAGTGCGCATCGCCTATTCTATCGGTAAGTATCAAGACGAAGTTGTGTGCGACGTAATGCCTATTCAAGCCTGCCATTTGTTGCTAGGAGAACCATGGCAACTGGATCGAAAAGTCACTCATGATGGTCGTACCAATAGGTATTCTTTCAAGCATCAAGGAAAGAAACTCACCTTAGTGCCGCTCACTCCGGAACAAGTCCATGAGGACCAAATCAAACTGAAAAATTCTGTTAAAACAAGTGAGGAAAAAGAAAAAGAGAATGAAAAAGAGCAAAAAGAGATTGAGAGTGAAAAAGAAATTGAAGAAAGAAGAGAAAATGAATTAGAAAAAGAAACAAAAGAAAAAGACGTGGAAAGGGTAGTGAGGAATGTTTCCACTAACCAAAATATGAATTTTTCTTGTGTTGCTACTTTTCAGGTTCCCGAAAGATCGAAAGATAACTTTCAACTTCAATACCTCTCAAATGAAAGACGCTTTCATACGATCAACTTAAGCAAAGATGAAATCACACTACATGATCCCGAAGGTAAGCGAGGTAAGGAAATTTTAGAAACCGAGTCCAGTGAAGATTTGAAAATTATTGATAAAACTTTTGGTGACTTAGTTCTTAAAAGATCCCCTCATTTTGATCCGATTAATTGTTACTCTTCGATTGTGGTTGATAAAGTCATTACGAAAAGAAGCGTGATTTGTTATTCTCTTGATTTACCTTGTGTAAAATCCTTGAATTTGTCCAAATCTGTTTTGGAGAATAAGGTAACGAAATTTTCCAAATTTGTTTTCAATTTATATTCGTGCCTTAAACAGTTTATGTGGTTGTACATGAAGTTTGAGTTCCATTTGACAAACGTTAACTCAACAACGAAGATTCGACTACACTATGCCCCCGATGAGCGAAGGTTTGTTTTAAATGAAAAAGGTAAAATCGACCCTTATTCTTCTGCTTATCGAGGTAAGATGCTTGAAACCTTTGAAACACTTTTGTACTCCTCGGATAGTGATAAAAATCGTGTTGATGAACACTTAGATCGAAACGTGCTTGACTGTCCTATTTTATTTATTGATGATCTATCTGTTTTGATGGTTGATAAAAAGATTCTTGTTTTTGATAATGCATGTGTGAGTGAATCTATAGACCGTCGATTAATGCATGGTATGATTATGCAACTCTGTGAACCATGTGAATCTTTTCAAATACCTACTTGTGACGATTATGTTTACCATTTGATTTATTACTCGCAATTTATTCATGGTTTGTGGGAACAATGTGAGACGACTGAATGCCTTAAAACATGTCCATCTTTGTTTCAAATATTTGACGAGGCAGTGGTGAGTAAATTAGATTGTTTGCATGGTAATCTGAATCTGTCCATTCACATGCGTTATACCTGTTCTGTTATGCTTATGATTGGACTACAAGCTTGTTTCCGTTGCTATTTACTATCTCATGGCTATTCTTCTCAGTGGACTCAATTGCCATTAGTCCCGTTCGATAGAGGAAAGTCGAGTTCATTTGATTTTTCAGATTCGAGGACGAATCTTTTTGAGGAAGGGGGAATGATACGAGTCACAAAAGCCCAAATTTTTGAAGGCGAGGCCCAATAAGCAAATTCCCAGCCCAATCAAGAAATCCATACATACTTAGTTGAAAATCAGGCCAAATTGTCAAAGTGGCCCAAGTTGTAATGTTTTATTTTTATTTATTTATTTACTTAGTTTAAATTTTTATGTAAATATTCAGTCCAAGAGTCCCAAATAAAGACCTTTGACTGAATTTCCATATTAAAATAATTAGGATTTTTTTTATTTTAGTTTTCTAATTAGATTATGACTAGTTATAAGGCCTATTTAAAGGCATTGCTGTCCACCTTGTTAAACACTTATCATAATTATTAAAATTTCAGATTTGTTGAGAGTAGAATTTTCTTTGAGTTTTCTCCAAGATTTCTCTCTTAAGTTTTCTTTTGAAGTTGTTTTAACAATCTTTTGATTGTGGGAGCCATCTTCAACCTTCTTCTTGCCATTGATATTCTTTGGAGGGGAGATTAGAGCCGTTTGAAGGGAGTTGTGAGATCTTTCGAGATTTCAAGGCTTCTTAGGACTTATCTTTTAATTTCTTGCTGTCAATTCTTTCTTTATTTCTGCTTGTGCTGAATCTTTATCTAATTTATTTTCTATTTTTATTGTGTTTTTAGCCTTTTTCTATCTTAAGGAATCAGCCCAAAAATTCCCAATTTCTAGGGTTCTTCCATACTCTTTTTGGGTGAAATTAGATTGTCGAAATTTGGGGAAAACTATCTTGGTCTTCAATTGGGCAGAATCACAATCTCCTTTAGGGTTTCAAGAACCCTTATTAACACTTATTTCTATTCTCAATTTGATTCTTTGCTGATTTGGGGATTTTATTTCAGATCTGGAAATTCAAAGTTCTAATCTTTTAATTTTTTGTTTCGTTTCAGATCTGATTGTTTAGGGTTTTCGTAGGAGTTTCTCGTGACTTGGAAACTCGATCTTGGTCCGCGCGTAACCCCGTATCATAATGGCTTCTTGTTCGTTCTCCATTTGGTTCGTAGGCAAGCTCACATCAGTGGAAGAGTTGCTGTCAAATTTAAAGGGCATAAAATGCTCTTTAAAAACTCCTTTAATGATTTTTAAGCTCCCTTTATAACATCCCCTTTAATTGTAACTCAAAAGAACTTGAACAGCCACTTAATTAAATGTGTAACAGCCTTGAATTGTAACCACTATAAGCTAAAAAGTCACCTGCAATAAACACATTGAAATAAGTTTATTAAACAAATGAAAACACTTATTAATCATAACAAACATTAAACTTACTTAAATAAATGAACTAAAACATATATGCAATAATTATTCCAGCAACTAGTTTAATTAAAGAAGCATAATTTAAAGAACTTAATTTATGCATCAATAAATAATCCTAGGAACTAGATCAATTAAGAAGCATCTTTATTTAATAAAGTTCAATAACTAACTCATTTATTAAAACTTAAGGTAAGTTAAATTAATTGATCAGCTACTCATTTATTAAACTAAAACAAGTTAATTAAAAGAAAAAAATTCAGCTTGCAACAAATTGCAAGTAATGCATTTTGAACGGTTCGAAGCACGACTATCAAATTCGGCCACTTGCTCTTCCCAAGCTCATTCCACATAGCTTGCTATTGCATTTCAAAATCTCTTAGCTCGTGATCTAGTTATTGGTCCTCGTGGTAGCTTATTGGATTCAGTAGTAATTTCCCTGGCTAAGGTTGCATCATTCCCCCCCTCATCGAGGCGATTTGCTCCCAAATCGTCACCTACATAAAAAAGGGATAAATCAGCAACATTAAAAGTAGCACTAACCCCATACTCACCAGGTAAATCTAACTTATAAGCGTTATCATTAATCCTCTCCAAGACTTGAAAAGGTCCATCTCCTCGTGGTAAAAGCTTGGAATGTCTTTGAACGGGAAATCTCTCCTTGCGCATGTGAATCCAAACCCAATCACCAGTGATACGAGTCACAAAAGCCCAAATTCTTGAAGGCGAGGCCCAATAAGCAAATTCCCAGCCCAATCAAGAAATCCATACATACTTAGTTGAAAATCAGTCCAAATTGTCAAAGTGGCCCAAGTTGTAAAGTTTTATTTTTATTTATTTATTTATTTATTTACTTATTTTAAATTTTTATGTAAATATTTAGTCCAAGAGTCCCAAATAAAGACCTTTGACCGAATTTCCATAATAAAATAATTAGGAGTTTTTTTTATTTTAGTTTTCTAATTAGATTAGGACTAGTTATAAGGCCTATTTAAAGGCATGGCTGGCCACCTTGTAAACAACTTCTTAATTATATCAAAAATATCAGATTTGTTTAAGTGCAGAATTCTCTTTGAGTTTTTCTCCAAGAATTCTCTCTTGAGTTTTCTTTAGAAGTTGTTTTAACAATCTTTTGATTGTGGGAGCCATCTTCAGCCTTCTTCTTGCCATTGATATTCTTTGGAGGGGAGATTAGAGCCGTTTGAAGGGAATTGTGAGATCTTTCGGGATTTTAAGGCTTCTTAGGACTTATCTTTTAATTTCTTGCTGTCAATTCTTTCTTTATTTCTGCTTGTGCTGAATCTTTATCTAATTTATTTTTTGTTCTTACTGTGTTTTCAGCCTTTTTCTATCTTAAGGAATCAGCCCAAAAATCCCCAATTTCTAGGGTTCTTCCATACTCTTTTTGGGTGACATTAGATTGTCAAAATTTGGGAAAAACTATCTTGGTGTTCAATTGGGCAGAATCGCAATCTCCTTTAGGGTTTCAAGAACCCTTATTAACACTTATTTCTATTCTCAATTTGATTCTTTGCTGATTTGGGGATTTTATTTCAGATCTGGAAATTCAAAGTTCTAATCATTTAATTTTCTGTTTCATTTCAGATCTGATTGTTTAGGGTTTTCATAGGAGTTTCTCATGACTTGGCAACTCGATCTTGGTCCGCGCGCAACCCTCGTATCATTTGATATCAGATTTTGGGCTTTTTGGGTGTTCTTGGTTGATTTCTAAACTGATCTCAATTTTTTAAAGCAAAAATAGCAGTTTTACCCAGAAAAATCTTTCAAAAAAATTCATTTGAGTGGGTAAACATTGTCCAATTGATCTGAAATTTTACATAAATATTTTTGGCACTGTGATTGAATATAAAAAAATTATTCCCGTAAAAAAATCAGTCAAAAAAGTCAAAAAATTGAAAAAATACGAAATCCAATAAAAATTTTAAAAAATATTCAGCGGGTTGAGTTTAGAGCCCAAAATTTCCAGATCAAAAACTAAATATTTACGGACATTCCATATTTATTTTCATGATTTTTTGAGATCGGGAACACCTCGAACGAAGTTGTCAAGTTACTCCGCAATTTTTCGGGTTTTCTGTTTTCAGCAATTTTTATTGATTCTTAGCTGTAGGTTTTCATTTGTTTGCTTTTATTCTCCCTTTACAATATCTAACACCTTCTTGTTTCTTGTGTTAGTAGGATTTAAACGTGTGCACAACCTTCCTCGGTGCAACACGAATCAATTGGTGTCTCGTCAGTTTTTGGCATCCTAGTGCAAATTAGGATTCTTTGGTAGTTTGGTTCACACTCTCTACTTGGTTGATATAAACTCTGATAAAGAACTCACAAGATTGAATTCTACCTCATTGAGAATTTGAATTTTCTTTTTGAGTGATTAACGGTGAGGTTTGCTAACTTTTATTTTTGAGTGTTGAGTGTTTATTTTTGCAGATTTTTGGAAAATGTCTAAAGGTGATATTAACCATAGTGATGTCTATGACATGTTTCAAAAACTCCAACAACAATTAGATGAACACGCTACCACACTTCGAACCTTGAGTACCGCTTTCAATGAGGTGAGATTGAATCAAGATCCTCATTATCGGGATCCAATCAAGGAAGATAGGGATAACCAGCCCCATAGGCGCGGCCCTCGACATGTCCCTAGAATGGATGATGATTTTCATGATCGTGGGCAACCTTCTTTGGCAAAACCAAAGAGTGAGCAGCAACGAGAACATCTCTTTCATACTCACTGCCATGTACAAGGTAAGCTTTGTAGAGTTATTATTGATGGTTAAAGTTGCTCGAACGTAGCCAGCACGACGATGGTGGAAAAGCTTTGCTTAACCACTACCAAGCATCCACAACCTTATCAACTACAAGAGCTTAGCAACGAAGGCCGATTTAAGGTCACTCAACAGGTGCGCATCGCCTTTTCTATCGGTAAGTATCAAGACGAAGTTGTGTGCGACGTAGTGCCTATTCAAGCCTCCCATTTGTTGCTAGGAGAACCATGGCAACTGGATCGAAAGGTCACTCACGATGGTCGTACAAATAGGTATTCTTTCAAGCATCAAGGAAGGAAAATCACCTTAGTGCCGCTCACTCCGGAACAAGTGAGGAAAAAGAAAAAGAGAATGAAAAAGTGAGGAAAAAGAAAAAGAGAATGAAAAAGAGCAAAAAGAGATTGAGAGTGAAAAGGAATGTGAAACAAACAAGAAAATTGAAAAAGAAGTTGAAGAAAGAAGAGAAAATGAGTTAGAAAAGAAACAAAAGAAAAAGACGAGGAAAGGGTAGTGAGGAATGTTTCCACTAACCAAGATATGAATTTTTCTTGTGTTGCTACTTTTCAGGTTCCCGAAAGACCGAAAGATAACTTTCAACTTCAATACCTCTCAAATGAAAGACGCTTTCAAATTATCAACATAGGCAAAGATAAAATCACACTACATGAGCCCGAAGAGCTTCGACTACACTATGCCCCCGATGAGCGAAGGTTTGTATTAAATGGAAAAGGTAAATCGATCCTTATTATTCTTGATAAAGGAATGCGCGCGGACCAAGATCGAGTTGCCAAGTCACGAGAAACTCCTACGAAAGATCCTAGACGAATAGATCTGAAATCAAAAACAAAGATTAAGATTAAACCGAATCAGATTCGAATTTAAAATTCCCAAATTCAATTAAAAGAGCAACAAGAAGAAAAGAAATATAATCGATGAATCAAACGAAATTGAGAAGAAAGAAAAGATGCGAATCTGCCAAGGAATTGATTCGGCCAAGAATGCCCAATTTCCAGCAATCAATTGATTCCCAAATTGAAAGAAATCCAATTGGCCAAACCCTAGGAATTGGGGATTTTGGGTTCGAATGGGTGCTGCCAATAGGAGAACAACTTAAACGATGAGATCTTGAGTTCAATCAATGCTGGAAAACAATCAAGAACAGCAAAATATTAGATGAGAAATCGGCACAAGTATAAGCAAAGAAAAGTAAAGAAAGAAATCGAAAATAGCAAGAATTAAAGGATAAGTCCTAAAGATCCTTGAAATCCCGAAAGATTTCACAAATCTCTTCAAACGGCTCTAATCTCCCCTCCAAAGAATATCGATGGCAAGAAGAAGGTTGAAGATGGCTCCCACAATCAAAAGATTGTTAAAACAACTTCTAAAGAAAACTCAAGAGAGAATTCTTGGAGAAAACCCCAAAGAAAATTCTGCACTCAACAAATCTGAAATTTGATAGAAAAAATAATAATAAGATGTTTACAAAGGGTGGCTGGCCAATGCTTATATAGGCCTCCAACAAATCCTAATCTAATTAGAAAACTTAAAAAATTTAAACTTAATTAAAAAAAACAAAGGAAAATGATATGACCCTGCCCTGGAAACATTTCTTGGCTCGACTCACGAGCGAGGCTCGTTATTCTCACAAGCTCGTCCCAGCTCAATTTGGGCGGATTCTAGCTTATGGAGCTAGAATGCAATTTATTTAATTAAGTTTGCATTTAGATGATGGAATAAATAAGTTGCTGATTAGTTAATTAAATAAGTTAATTAATTTGTTTAAAAATCTGGACATTTTTATTTTAATGTGTCTTTGTTTATTACCTATTAAATAGATGTCTAATAGTTAATTAAGTGTGTCTAAATTTAAGACAAATTTAATTCATGTTGTCAATTAATTTTTCCAGACGAATTTAATGTGCAGGATATTGTGTACTTTGGATGAATTTAATGCTGTTAATTAATGTGTTTTGCTGCTGTTGTTTAATGTTGCTGTTGTTTAAATGCAGAATGTTAAACATGTCATAGTTCCAGCCGAAATTAAAAGCATGGATAAATTGTCTTAATGGCTGCCGAATTTATTATGCCTTGTTGACCATGTGGCTGCCGAATTTAATAAGTCTTATTGTTCCCTTTTAATTTGTCTTAAAATGAGAGTTAATGGCTGACTTTAATAGGTGCAGGTACATGGACGGCATTTAAAAACAAGGTGGCTGCTGCATTTTTCCAAAGCTGCCGAATTTATTGAGTGCATGGGACTTGGGACGGCATTTAAAGCGAAAGTTGCTGTTGTATTTTCCCAACCAGCCGAATTTAGTGTGTGCATGGGACTTGGGATAGCATTAAAAAGAGGAGGCTGCCGTTGCAATTTTCTAAGCTAATTATTCAGCTCACCAACGCATTTTTAAAGCTCCACCAGCCGAAATTGTTCCTTTCACACCCTAAGTCCTTTCATTTTCGTGTGTTCACACATAAGGGCTGATTATTTCCCTCAGTTCACACTTAGGATCGGTTGGAGAACCCAATCTGAATTTTAAGAAGTCCAATCTGTTTAGCTGATCAAGGAGCCGCAATTAAGGCCAAGCTTCACTCCCTAGGCCGACTTTACATGCACCATTCAGCAACCAAGGCTTCAAATTTTCTCCAGCCGAATTTCAAGGCATCTAGAAGCTGAATTTGACCTCCCAAATGCATTAGGAAGCAACTTAGAATTTTAAGCTTAATTAAGTGAATTTAGAGATGGAATTTCAGCCAAGTATTTTGTCCATTCGGCTAGCCCTTATTTGGCTATAAATTTCGAGTTCAAACATGTAAAAAGGACTTTTGACTTTTGATCATTTGAATGAACTTTGTTCAAAGAGTGAGTTTTCTCCTCTCTAAATTCGTACGAGTTTCAATCTGACTTATCTAGCGTGCTAGTGGCGTCTATCGTTCTCTTTTGAACTTATCACCTTGCTTTGGTGTGGCGTTCAACCCTTCTACAATTCCGCAATCCCACCTTGAACCGAATAGAAATCGGGGTGACACTTTTTAGTGTTGAATCGTTTCTGGCGTTTAAGCTCATTTATCCATTCCACCGACTATCCTAGATTTTACCCAACTATAATATCTTTTACAAAACCGAGCCTTCATTTATCAACTTCCATTTTTCTTATTTTTATCCTTAAATCGAGCCTACTACCCTTATAAATTTACCATCACCTTAGCCAACCTTTAAAACCATTTGAAAGCTTCCGCATCTTTAGCCTTATTTCATCCTATTTTCGATAACTCAACTATTCCTCGTCGACGATCGGGCAATTACGTGAAACGACTCAATTAATCCGGGCCGGATCACATCAGAAAATTTGGCCATGCATCCTATTGGGCTGTTTTGGGCCGAATTTAACATGTGATATTCCTAAAACTTAAAAATTAACTTAAACAACTAAAATGTTTACAAATTGGGCCCTTTGACATTTTGGCCTGATTTTCAACTAAATATGTATGGATTTCTTGATTGGACTGGGAATTTGCTTATTGGGCCTCGCCTTTAAGAATTTGGGCTTGTGATCCATCTCCTACCGAAATTGGGTCGTTGACGCTCGTAATGGAGATCCAACGCGCTTTGGCTGCAAGATTCAGTTTCTTGGACCATGATTTCCAAGATTTGAAATCTTGATTTTCTTGATTCTTGAAATCGCTCCGAACAGCAAAATTGGACCAAGATTCGATTTCTTGATTTTCTTGAAAACAAGAAAGTGAATCTTGATTTTATTGATTTGAGCCCATCACCTTCTTAAGCTTGGGTTGGGCCTTTGTGACTCGTATCATTCCCCCCTTCCTCAAAAAGATTCGTCCTTGAATCTAAAAAATCAAATGAACTCGACTTTCCTCGATCGAACGGGACTAATGGCAATTGAGTCCACTGAAAAGAATAGCCATGAAATAGTAAATAGCAACGCAAACAAGCTTGTAGTCCAATTATAAGCATAATAGAACAGGTATAACGCATGTGAATGGACAGATTCAGATTACCATGCATTAATCGACGGTTTATAGATTCACTCACACATGCATTATCAAAAACAAGAATCTTTTTATCAACCATCAAAATAGATTTATCATCAATAAATAAAATAGGACAGTCAAGCACGTTTCGATCTAAGTGTTCATCAACACGATCTTTGTCGCTATCCGAGGAGTACAAAAGTGTTTCAAAGGTTTCAAGCATCTTACCTTGATAAGCAAAAGAATAAGGGTCGATTTTACCTTTTTCATTTAAAACAAACCTTTGTTCATCGGGGGCATAGTGTAGTCGAATCTCCGTTGTTGAGTAACCTTTGTCAAATGGAACTCAAACTTCATGTACAACCACATAAACTGTTTAAGGCACGAATATAAATTGAAAACAAATTTGGAAAATTTCATTACCTTATTCTCCAAAACAGATTTGGACAAATTCGAGGATTTTACATAAGGTAAATCAAGAGAATAACAAATCACGCTTCTTTTCGTAATGACTTTATCAACCACAATCGAAGAGTAACAATTAATCGGATCAAAATGAGGGGATCTTTTAAGAACTAAGTCACCAAAAGTTTTATCAATAATTTTTAAATCTGCACTGGACTCGGTTTCTAAAATTTCCTTACCTCGCTTACCTTCGGGATCATGTAGTGTGATTTCATCTTTGCCTAAGTTGATCATATGAAAACGTCTTTCATTTGAGAGGTATTGAAGTTGAAAGTTATCTTTCGATCTTTCGGGAACCTAAAAAGTAGCAACACAAGAAAAATTCATATCTTGGTTAGTGGAAACATTCCTCACTACCCTTTCCACGTCTTTTTCTTTTGTTTCTTTTTCTAATTCATTTTCTCTTCTTTCTTCAATTTCTTTTCACTCTCAATCTCTTTTTGCTCTTTTTCATTCTCTTTTCTTTTTCCTCACTTGTTTTAACAGAATTTTTCAGTTTGATTTGGTCCTCATGGACTTGTTCTGGAGTGAGCGGCACTAAGGTGAGTTTCTTTCCTTGATGCTTGAAAGAATACCTATTGGTACGACCATCGTGAGTGATTTTTATTGATTCGAGTCGTTAGTTATGCCCGATCGTGAATTGAGTAGAATAGAATCGTTTCGGTTTAAAGGAAACAAAATAGAAATAATGGCTTCAAACAAAGGTAATAAACAAAATAGATAGGAAACAATAACAAATTAATTGGATAAGACCGAGAATGAACCAACAAATAAGGGAATTGTTGACCCGAATCTCAAAATGGTGCTTAGGTGTTTAACGGTTTAAATAAACAGCAAGAAACCTTGACCCACTATCAACTATGATAGGAACCAAAGGTATATTGAATGCCACACCAAAGGTGATAAGTTCGGCAAACAAAGAAAAGATGGACGCCACAAGCTATGCTTGATAAGTCAAATCAATTCCGTAAGAACAAAGAGAATTGGATAGCTCACAATTCAAATATAACATCTATATTCAGCAAAAGTCCCCTCTCTAAGGCTGATTACAACTATTTATAATGCTAGAACAAGGTAACCGAATGGTAAAAAAAAACATCCACTTAATGTGCCATAAAAACTGATGTCTTTTCTTATGCTTTGAACCAAATAAATCCTTCCATAAAATCATTTCAATTCAGCTGATTTGAATGTTTTTAATGTCTTAAAAATGTCCCTTGAGTTGTCCTTGGCTAGCTGAATTGATACGGCCACGCCTCGGGCACACTTTTGGACCAGCTCCCTAAGCATTGCTTGCAAATCCATGCAAGCTGAAATAGTTCAATTTCTTTTCGTTGAGCTCCGTTTAGCTCGTTTCCAGCTCACTCGAGCTCAAGTCAGCTCAATTGAGCTCAATTTAGCTTCTTTCCAGCTCGTTAATTTTATTATTTGAATAATTTGAGTGATAGTTTTATTTTAATTATTTTTACTACAGCTCATAACTGAATTTTCTAGCTCAATTCAGCTCATCAAGAATTTTGACTATCATTGAGCTAGCCGAATTTATTATTAATTATATTTTATTTATGTCTTTATTTTAATTTGTTAAATATGTCTTGATATTATTTAATTTAAGCTGAATGTACCTTGAATCTAATTTGTTTATATCTTTTGTAGGTACATCCACATGTGGGAACACAATTAATGAGGATTCATGAACATTTCTGGTTCAATGTATGTTCGGGTACATGCATGACTACCTACAACGAATGGTTGCCTTAAAGATGATGCATGAATGATTCAATACAATGAATGGAAGAGTGCATGAATATCCACCTACATGCATCGGTGGCTGACCATTGAATTTCCTATGCACCTATTCGGCCAAAAGATATCTTTTGAAGTGTCCATTCACACCTTGGCCGAATCTAGACAAAGCTATTGGCATCCCATGCATTCATCAGCCCTCAAGTGAGCCGAATTTGGAAGAGACATTTAGCAAGCATAATGCCGTTCACACTTGGAGTTCACACCCATGTCTATTCAGTTGGCCATGTTCACACCTAAAGGACTCTTCAAGGCTGACTTTTCACACTCATTTTGGCCATTCACGTTCTCCTTTAATGCTGGTATTTTTTCAGCCAAGAGTTGCATCTTAATGAGCTCATTTAAGCTCATTGGCCGAACCTAGCTGCTGCCATGCACCTTTCCAAGCATTCCAAGTTCATTTGCTTAGTCAAGAAGCTGCCTATTGGACTTCAATCAGCTGAATTTAGCTACAACAACTTAATGCTTCAATTCTAGAATTTTCTAGCTTAATTTGCTTAGCCATGAAGATGACCATTCGGCTAGCTAGTACTTAGTCTATAAATAGTTTGCTATTTCATTTTGTGAGAGGACTTTTTGTCAAATTTTTGAATGAACTATTGTTCTTGTGAGGTTACCTCCTCTCTTCTTTCGTTCGAGTCTCGAAGCGACTTATCTAGCTTGCTAGTGGTGTCAATCCGAACTCCATTGAACTTATCACCGAATCGGTGTGGCGTTCAACCATATTTTTATACCTTTGGTTCTTACCTCTATATAGGTATTGGGTCAAGGTTCGCTTCTATCCTTCCACAAATTTCACCTTAAGCAATATAAGTCCCGGGGCAATACTTTACATAGTATTGAATCGTTCTTAATACTTAAGTTCATTTTTTTCATCTCCATCCTATTTATTAAATATAAACTTTATTTCTTTTCTTATTAAACCGAACCTACAAAATATCCGAATTTAGCCTATCTTTTGAACCCTTTTAAAAGTCTTCCGCTTAAACTGAAAACAATCTTCATCTTAAAACAATTTCGAACGAACTTCTCGTCGACGATCGGGCAACTTTGTGAAACGACTCGATTAACCTGGGCCGGATCACATCATTTGGTATCAGAGCTATTAAAACGAGGAGCGCCGACGTTCGTAATAAGGCCGCAAGTAGGTTCGAAACGTGAAAAAAAAAATCAAAAAAAATTCGAAAAAAAAAATTGATTGAAAAAAAAAATTCAAAAAAAAAGTGAAAAAAAAAATCGAGCAAAAAAAAAGGTGAGCAAAAAAAAATCAAGTTAAAAAAAGTGAAAAGTCTTGCGAGTTTTTATTTTTATTTTTTTTTCCTCTTATTTGCTCCAATCATCAAGTTTCCCTTCCTACCATTATTTACCATCCCAACGCCACACTTAGCCTTGATTTTATTTTGTTTAGCCTACCCTACACCCACATCATTCCTTTGTAACCTATTTTGAAACCGACCCTCAAGCAGCAAATTAAGTCTATCGAGACGAATTACGAAATTGTGAGACGAGGTCGAGAGGTAAAAGGCACGTGTGTTTTTACATCAAAGAAAAAGCCTAGAAGAGTGTAAACACGAGTGGAGTGTTATCCAATTTTCATTGTGAGTGAAACGTGAGATTTTTTGTGGTGAGGTATTTACTTTCTATTTTATTTTAATCATTTAAAAAAAAAATGTCACAAGAATTTTCTGAATCAGATTTCCAATATTTGAAGCAAGAGATACGTAGAATTGTGAAATCAAATTTTGATAAATTGCATGATCGATTGGATCGAGTGGAGGAAAGAGCCAGACGAAAACAAAATCCACCAAGTCGAGAAACGGAGTTGAGATCATCACGGCGATACGCGTCCAAAGACTACTCGCTAAGAGATTCTTATCGGGATTCCTATTCGTCAAGGAATTCAAGACGCGACAACCTAGAGCTTGCAACTTCTCGACATGACAAACGAGAGAGGATGAGTTATTCATCGTATGACTCAAATAAGTCTTTCCCGGAGGATTGTTCCCGAAGAAATGGACGAGAAGCCTATGAAAATATTTTCTCTTCCTTTGGGGCAAATGATTATATTTTTGATTCTTTCGTGTCGACTGCACATTGTAATGAAATCGAAAAAGCGAGAGAAAAAGAAAATGAAGAGAAAGAATTCGAAAAAGAAATTGAGATTGTACAAGAGTACGAGCGAGAAAAAGAAATCGAAAGAAAAGAAAAAGAGATTGAAAAAGAAAAAGAAATCCAAAAAGAGAGTGAGGTCGAAAATAAAAGTGAAAATGAGAGAGGAAATGAAAAGAGAAAAAAAGAAGTTGAGATTAGAAAAGAAACGAGAGAAAAAGAGATAAACGAACCAGAAAAAGTGAGGAGCATTTCGACTAATCCATATGAAACTTGTTCTTGTTCTGTTTCTTCTTTCCAGGTGCCCGAGATATCAAACGATAATTTTCAACTTCACTACCTTTCCGATGAAAGACATTTTCATATGGTCAGTATAGGTAAGGTTGAAGATGAAAACGTGCCTCAAGAGTTCAAAGGTAAGAGAGGTGAGGAAATGTTAACGATCGAGTCACGACCCCCAGGTTTGAAAATTGTTGAAATACTTTTTAGTGACTTAATTTTTAAATGCTCTCTTTATTTTGGTCTGATTAATTGCTACTCCCTGAATGTGGTTGATTTTTGTTCCAATCAACAAACCAAAGGTTTAATTTTGCGTGATGACGGTTTTTCACGAAAGGCGATTAAATTCTTCATTTGTGACAATTTTGTGCACCAATTAACGCTTTGTGGAAAATCCATGAATTTGTGCAAGTATGAATTGATGAATGTAAAAAGTTTTAATTGTTTGTCCCTGTGTATGCAAAAATCCCATTGGTTTAACGTGTTTGGTTTAATGAAATTTTTGCTACATTTTGGCATGAATACTCAAAATCAAGTTTTTAAACCCGGAATCTATTTTGGTTCGTTTTATGGGAAAGTCAAGCTTCATCAATTTTGTGTGAACAATTTCTATTGTTTTGATAATTGGGTGTTGAATAAGGAACTGAGGTATGAAAAATTTGATTTCAATTTAAATTCATTCCTTAATCCATTTTTGTGGTTGTATTTGAAGTTCGCATTTCATTTCGTTAAGGTTAATTCAGCCACAGAGATTCGACTAGACTACATTTCCGAGGAGAGAAGATTTATGATGATTGACAAAGGTAAAAATGATCCTTGTTTTTCCATCCCTCGAGGTAAACAAGGTATGATTTACGATAACTTTAAAATTTCTCTGCCCTATTCGGTTGGTAATAAAATTTTTGTTGAAGAATTGGTTGTTGCAAGGAATTTAAATTGTGATGTGTTTAACTGTTCAGCTTTATTTAAAAATGATCTTTGTTTTACTACTTTTAAAGGTAAGGCTCATGAACTTTTTGAAACATCGTTGTTCTCTTTAGGTGGTGCCAAAGATTGTTTTGTTGATTTGATTCGTTATTCACATATTGGTTATGACTTGTGGAAACGATTTGAGACATTTGAATGCCTTAGAACATGTTCATTTTCGTTTCGAATAATTGACGAGGCATTAACGAGTACATTAGTTTGTTTGCATGGTTGTGAACATGTTGTTTTGCATCCGTCCACTCCCATGGGATTTTCTTATTCTATTTTGCTTGCATTTGGATTACAAATTTATTTGAAACCATTTTTGTTAACTCATGGTTATTCCTTTCAGTTGTCCCAATTCCAATCCATCCCGTTCGACCGAGGAAAGCTAAGTAAAAGTTGCTGCGATCGAATGAACCAATGGCTCGATTTGGGGACAAATCGCTTTAAAGAGGGAGGGGATGATACGGCCACGCCTCGGGCACACTTTTGGACCAGCTCCCTAAGCATTGCTTGCAAATCCATGCAAGCTAAAATAGTTCAATTTCTTTTCGTTGAGCTCCGTTTAGCTCGTTTCCAGCTCACTCGAGCTCAAGTCAGCTCAATCGAGCTCAATTTAGCTTCTTTCCAGCTCGTTAATTTTATTATTTGAATAATTTGAGTGATAGTTTTATTTTAATTATTTTTACTACAGCTCATAACTGAATTTTCTAGCTCAATTCAGCTCATCAAGAATTTTGACTATCATTGAGCTAGCCGAATTTATTATTAATTATATTTTATTTATGTCTTTATTTTAATTTGTTAAATATGTCTTGATATTATTTAATTTAAGCTGAATGTACCTTGAATCTAATTTGTTTATATCTTTTGTAGGTACATCCACATGTGGGAACACAATTAATGAGGATTCATGAACATTTCTGGTTCAATGTATGTTCGGGTACATGCATGACTACCTACAACGAATGGTTGCCTTAAAGATGATGCATGAATGATTCAATACAATGAATGGAAGAGTGCATGAATATCCACCTACATGCATCGGTGGCTGACCATTGAATTTCCTATGCACCTATTCGGCCAAAAGATATCTTTTGAAGTGTCCATTCACACCTTGGCCGAATCTAGACAAAGCTATTGGCATCCCATGCATTCATCAGCCCTCAAGTGAGCCGAATTTGGAAGAGACATTTAGCAAGCATAATGCCGTTCACACTTGGAGTTCACACCCATGTCTATTCAGTTGGCCATGTTCACACCTAAAGGACTCTTCAAGGCTGACTTTTCACACTTATTTTGGCCATTCACGTTCTCCTTTAATGCTGGTATTTTTTCAGCCAAGAGTTGCATCTTAATGAGCTCATTTAAGCTCATTGGCCGAACCTAGCTGCTGCCATGCACCTTTCCAAGCATTCCAAGTTCATTTGCTTAGTCAAGAAGCTGCCTATTGGACTTCAATCAGCTGAATTTAGCTACAACAACTTAATGCTTCAATTCTAGAATTTTCTAGCTTAATTTGCTTAGCCATGAAGATGACCATTCGGCTAGCTAGTACTTAGTCTATAAATAGTTTGCTATTTCATTTTGTGAGAGGACTTTTTGTCAAATTTTTGAATGAACTATTGTTCTTGTGAGGTTACCTCCTCTCTTCTTTCGTTCGAGTCTCGAAGCGACTTATCTAGCTTGCTAGTGGTGTCAATCCGAACTCCATTGAACTTATCACCGAATCGGTGTGGCGTTCAACCATATTTTTATACCTTTGGTTCTTACCTCTATATAGGTATTGGGTCAAGGTTCGCTTCTATCCTTCCACAAATTTCACCTTAAGCAATATAAGTCCCGGGGCAATACTTTACATAGTATTGAATCGTTCTTAATACTTAAGTTCATTTTTTTCATCTCCATCCTATTTATTAAATATAAACTTTATTTCTTTTCTTATTAAACCGAACCTACAAAATATCTGAATTTAGCCTATCTTTTGAACCCTTTTAAAAGTCTTCCGCTTAAACTGAAAACAATCTTCATCTTAAAACAATTTCGAACGAACTTCTCGTCGACGATCGGGCAACTTTGTGAAACGACTCGATTAACCTGGGCCGGATCACATCATGAATAGACACCATCTTTTAACCTGCTCCTTAATGACATTCAAAGGTTTGATTAATTTCTCTTGAAAGCTCCAAAAACGACTGGAAGTGGAAGAGTTGCTGCTGAATTTTAAAGGGCATAAAATGCTCTTTAAAAACTCCTTTTAATGATCTTTAAGCTCCTTTTTTTAACAGCCCCTTTAATTGTAACTCAAAAGAACTTGAACAGCCACTTATTAAATGTGTAACAGCCTTGAATTGTAACCACTATAAGCTAAAAAGTCACCTGCAATAAACACATTAAAATGAGTTTATTAAACACATTAAAACACTTATTAATCATAACACATATTAAACTTACTTAAATAAATGAACTAAAACATATATGCAATAATTATTCTAGAAACTAGTTTAATTAAAGAAGCATAATTTAAAGAACTTAATTTATGCATCAATAAATAATCCTAGGAACTAGATCAATTAAGAAGCATCTTATTTAATAAAGTTCAATAACTAACTCATGTATTAAAACTTTAAGATAAGTTAAATTAATTGATCAGCAACTTATTTATTAAACTAAAACAAGTTAATTAAAAGAAACAAATTCAGCTTGCAATAGATTGCAAGCAACGCCTTTTGAACGGTTTGAAGCACGACTATCAAATTCGGCCACTCCCTTTTCCCAAGCTCGTTCCACATAGCTTGCTATTACATATCGAAATCTCTTAGCTCGTGATCGAGTTATTGGTCCTCGTGGCAGCTCAATGGATTCGGTAGTAATTTCCCAGGCTAAGGTTGCATCATTCCCCCCTCTTCGAGGCGATTTGCTCCCAAATCGTCACCTACATCGAAAAGAGATAAATCAGCAACATTAAAAGTAGCACTAACCCCATACTCACCAGGTAAATCTAACTTATAAGCGTTATCATTAATTCTCTCCAAGACTTGAAAAGGTCCATCTCCTCGTGGTAATAGTTTGGATCATCTTTGAATGGGAAATCTCTCCTTGCGCATGTGAATCCAAACCCAATCACCAGGTTCAAATATTACTCGTTTACGGCCCTTGTTAACTTGATGTGCATATTGCTCCGTTCTTCGTTCAATATTATCCCTAACTCGCTGATGTAATTGTTTCACAAAATCTGCCTTTTTCTTTCCATCTACATGCACCAATTTATCAAAAGGTAAAGGCAATAAATCCAATGGAGTTAAGGGATTAAATCCATACACTACCTCAAATGGTGAAAACTTGGTAGCTGAATGTACCAATCAATTGTATGCAAATTCAATGTGAGGTAGACACTCCTCCCAAGTTTTTAAATTCTTACGTATAATGGCCCGCAGTAGTGTTGACAGAACTCTATTAACAACCTCTGTTTGGCCATTAGTTTGGGGATGACTTGTTGTGGAAAATAATAGCTTAGTTCCAATCTTTCCCCATAAAGTCCTCCAAAAGTGGCTGAGAAATTTAGTGTCTCGATCCGAAACAATGGTTCTTGGAATTCCATGCAATCGTACAATCTCCCTAAAATATAGATTGGCAACATTTAAAGCATCATCAGTTTTGTTACATGCAATGAAATGAGCCATTTTTGAAAACCGATCAACTACAACAAACACAGAATCTTTGCCATTCTTTGTTCTAGGAAGACCCAAAACAAAGTCCATAGAAATATCCATCCATGGCATTTCTGGGATCGGTAATGGAGTATAGAGTCCATGTGGCTGGACCCTTGATTTCGCCTTCTTGCAAACAATACAGCGATTGCACACTTTAGCCACATCTTGTTTCATCTTTGGCCAATAAAAGTGTTCTTGAAGAACGGCCAAAGTTTTGGCAATACCAAAATGTCCCATTAAACCCCCACTATGTGCTTCATGAACCAGCAAATTTCTAGTTGATCCTTGGGGTATGCACAACTTATTTTCTCGAAATAGGAATCCATCTTGCTAATAGTACCTGTCATACGCACCTTGCACACATAACTTGTAAACTTCTCCAAAATCAGAATCATCAGCACATAATTCCTTTAAATAAGCAAAACCAAGTAACTTAACATCCAAATAATTTAAAAGAGCATACCTTCGCGATAAAGCATCTGTAACGATATTTTCCTTACCTTGCTTATACTTAATCACATATGGAAAGGATTCTAAGAATTCTACCCATTTTGCATGTCGTTTGTTAAGCTTAGTTTGCCCTCTCAAATGCTTCAAAGCCTCATGGTCCGTGTGTATAACGAACTCCTTAGGCCAAAGGTAATGCTGCCATGTTTCTAATGCACGTATCAATGCGTACATTTCTTTGTCATAGGTGGGATAATTGATACGAACTTGTTTTGTGATTGATTCGAGTCGTTAGTGTTTGCTCGATCGTGAATTTGAGTAAGGCTAAGTTTGTTTCAAAATAGAAGAAAGGCTACAAACAAACGTTTATAAGGGAAATGGGTTTAACAACGAATGGAAAAATTTGGCTAAGGGCAGAGAATGAACCAACAATAGAGGTTGTTGACCCGAGACTTAAAGTAGCTTTTAGGTGAATAACAGTATAGGAAAACAACAAAGAAAAGACATCGACCCACTATCAAGAATGATAGGAACCTTGGTATATGATGAACGCCACACTATGAAAGTGATAAGTTCGAAAACAAGAAATGGATAGACGCCACAAGCTAAGCTTGATAAGTCAAATCAATTCCGTAAGAACAAAGAGAATTGGATAGCTCACAATTCAAATATTTCATCTATATTCATCCAAAAGTTCTCCTCTCTATGGCTGATTACATCTATTTATAATGCTAAAACAAGGTAACCGAATGGTCAAAAACATCCACTTAATGTGCCATAAAAACTGATGTCTTTTCTTATTCTTTGAACCAAATAACTCCTTCCATAAAATCACTTTAATTCAGCTGATTTGAATGTCTTTAATGGCTTAGAAAATGACTCTTGAGTTGTCCTTGGCTAGTTGAATAGACACCATCTCTTAACCAGCTCCTTAATGACATTCAAAGGCTTGATTAATTTCTCTTGAAAGCTCCAAAAATGGCTGGAAGTGGAAGAGTTGCTGCTAAATTTTAAAGGGCATAAAATGCTCTTTAAAAACTCCTTTAATGATTTTAAGCTCCCTTTATAACAGCCCCTTTAATTGTAACTCAAAAGAACTTGAACAACCACTTAATTAAATGTGTAACAGCCTTGAATTGTAACCACTATAAGCTAAAGAGTCACCTGCAATAAACACATTAAAATGAGTTTATTAAACAAATGAAAACACTTATTAATCATAACAAACATTAAACTTACTTAATAAATGAACTAAAACATATATGCAATAATTATTCCAGCAACTAGTTTAATTAAAGAAGCATAATTAAATGAACTTAACTCATGTATCAATAAATAATCCTAGGAACTAGATCAATTAAGAACAACACTTATTAAATAAAGTTCAACAAAAAAACACTTATTAATTAAAACTAAGATGAGTTGAATAAATGTCCAGCAAATCATTTATTAAACTAAGATGCTTAAATGCATGGTTTTGAAATGCAAATTTAACTAACATGAAAGTTACATAATTAAACTAACTTGACTTAATTTAATGATGCAAACTTAACTAACATGAAAGTTACATAATGCATGACTTTATTAAATGCAGAACACATATTAATGATGTGCAAACTATGACATAATTAAAAACACAAACTAAAATAACTAAAAATTAATGAATCAAAGTCCTTATTTTCCTGCAGCCAAATTGACAAACTAAAATTAAAAAAAACTTCATTTTGCACTTGGGCCCCTCGAGTTTGGACCAATCTCGGTAGCATCGAGTTGTGTCGTAACATGATGCGACCGGGATCGCATCAATAATTGAGCGTAGCTCCATTAAGTTTCTCGCTAAAATAAGCCACCGGTCTCCCATCTTGCATTAAAACCGCACCTATTCCTATTCCAGAAGCATCACATTCTACCTCGAAAATTTTGTTAAAATTCGGCAAACATAAAAGTGGAGCATTAGTCAAGCAATCTTTGATTTTAACAAAAGCAGATTCTTGTTCATCAGACCAAATAAAAGCTGAATTTTTTTTGATAATACCGGTTAATGGGGCAACAAGAGTGATGTGAGCTTGCCTACGAACCAAATGGAGAACGAACAAGAAGCCATTAAGCTGCCCATTGGTCCAATAACGCGAGCTAGAGCTAGACGATTCAAAGATGCTATTTTAGCAATGGTGGAACGGGTTGAGGAAAATGATAGCAAGGAGTTTAAAAACGAGCAGAACATATTCAACTTCTTTGAAGCTGAATTTCGTTCTAGCTAATTAATTTGCTGCTGGAATTTTAGACCATTTAAATAATCATTTAAATAAGTTGCATTACAGCTTTTAAATATGTCTTAATTTATTACAAGTGTTTAATATGTTGATTTGGTTGAATTAAAGGTGTCTAGATGTCATTTAATTTGTTTGAATATATTACATGAATTAACTATGTTCAGCCGAATTAATGTGTCTTGTTTAGTACATATTTAATTCGGCTTAATGTTAATTAGTATGTTCATATTATGTTTTAAATTAATTCAGCTGAATTGAGTTAAATTAATGAGGTTCATTTGTTTTATTTAGGTTCAGCCGAATGTGGAAGATGCATGGGAAAGGTTGGCCGAATGTGGTGTGCAAGATGCATGCATGTTGGATTCAATGCACCTAATGATACATGCATGAACTACATTAAAAATGGTGTGCTGATTATTGAAGTTCTCTAAGTGACCATTCGGCTAAAGAGATAGTTTTTCAAGCTGCCATTATTTCCTTCACATTGCTGGATACATTTTGGCCATTCGGTTCTTGGTGTTCACATTTTAAGGCTCTTCAAAACCGTCCATTCACACCTAATGTGGCTGTTCAAGTGCCCTCTTTATTATTGATAATTTTTGAGCAAGAGTTGCCTATTGAATGATCATTTAAGCTCATCAGCTGAATGTAGCTGCTACATGCATTCCCAAGATTCATTTGCTTAATATGGAAGCTTCATGTATGGTCACCATTCAGCCGAACCTACATTGGCCATTTTTGTTCAATGTTTGCTTAGAAACTAAGTCTAGAATATGTCCATTCGCTACTAGGCATTAGGCTATAAATAGTTACTCATTTTCTTGTAAAAGGACTTTTGACAAATTTCTGAATGAAATATCATTTTAGTGAGGCAATTCACTCTCTTTATTCTCCAAAGCTCAAATTGACTTATCTTCAACAAGTGGCGTCAATCTGACTTTGTTTCGAACTTATCACCATTGGTGTGGCATTCTTCATACCGTAGGTTCCTATTTTGCTAAATAGAGGGTCTCGGTTTTATCCCAAAATCCTTTCTTTCTTTGAAACCTTAAGCCTCGGGTCCTTATTTGCTAATAAGGGTTCGACTTGTTTTCATTGAAATATCCAGCAAACAACACTCCATCAAACTCCCTTGTTTTCCAAAGCCATTTAATTTTAAACACCAAGACTTGAATTTATTTTAAGGCCGACACTACCTAATTTCGATCGGGAAATATTACGACTCGTTATTTCATACGAAACGAGCTCGTATCAGTTCGTATCAGAGCTGGTTAATTTAGGTACGTAAATTGTAGATTCAAAAAAAATTGAAAAAAAAATCAAAAAAAATTGAAAAAAAAATTGAAAAAAAATTGCATACGGTCTAGGTGCGGACGAAAAGAACATGAAAGATCCGTAAAAAAAAGTCTGAGACACTTCAACAAAATTTTTTCTAAAATCACATTCTACACTCCTTTATACCCATTTTAGTGAATTTTCACACTATTAAAAAAAATTCCCAATTAGTGAATCCATTTTATACGCCACATCTTAAGCCTTTCTTTCTTTCGAGCCTACCCTAAACCATACGACTTTCCCTTGCAAACCCCTTGAAGCCGACCCACAAGTGTGGATAAATTTAAGTAGCTTTTCAGAATATCGAGAGTTGGATTTGAGAGGTAAAAGGCAAGAGAGTACATCAAGATAAAAGCCGAAAATAGAGTGAAACACGAGAGGAGTGAATTCTTTTCTTGTGAGTGAATTGTGAGGTTTTTTTTTTTGGTGAGGATATTTTCTTAATTTTAATCATCATGTCAAGGAGCCCGGAACGACGAGCAACAAGTGGAGGAGCCTCGAATGCCGCTGGTGGAGGAGTTAATCTTCAACCAAGGAGAAACGTTCCCGGAGGCGGAGTGCCCGATCTACAAGTTCAAGCAATCGTGCGAGAAATTTCTCGTTTGTTCCAACCTCAATTTGATTCCCTTTATGAACGAATGGAACAAATGGAGGAACGAAGCCAACGTACGAACACCCTTCCTATTCCGAGAAGAGAGCGAGAACGTCCATGGCAACATGCAAATGATCTATATGAAGCAAGTGACGTTGAAAGTGATCGAGCTTCGCGACAAAGTGCAAGGCGACAAGGCCAACGAGCACGGGGACCAAGAGATCGAGAGAGGACCGATGATGATTTAAAAAACATTAAAATGGCGATTCCTGCTTTTCAAGGAAGGTCGGATCCTGAGGCCTATCTTGAATGGGAGAAGAAGGTGGAGTTAGTTTTCGAGTGCCACAATTACTCGGAAAGCAAGAAGGTAAAGTTAGCTGCTATAGAATTCTCCGAATACGCCATAATATGGTGGGATCAACTCACGATGAGCCGAAGACGCAATGGCGAACATCCCATGTCTACATGGGCGGAAATGAAAGCCATAATGAGAAAGCGATTCATTCCTGCTTACTATCACCGGGAGTTGTATCAAAAGCTCCAAAGCTTAACTCAAGGCCAACGAAGCGTGGAGGATTACTACAAGGAAATGGAAGTGGCAATGATCCGCGCCGATGTGGAGGAAGATCGAGAAGCCACCATGGCTCGATTTCTCGCCGGCCTTAACCGAGATATTGCAAATATTGTGGAGCTACACCATTATGTCGAGGTCATTGATATGGTCCATATGGCCATAAAGGTTGAAAAACAATTAAAGAGAAAAGGTACGTTCCGTTCTTTCCCTAATACTTCTTCTACGACTAAGTGAGGGCAAGGGTCCAACAAACGAGACTTGCCGAGTCGAAATAAAGAAGTAAGTGGAGCTACCAAATTCAACAAACCGATTGCCGAATCGAGTAAAGGAAAGATGGATGCCCAACCAAATAGATCCCGAGACATCAAATGCTTCAAATGTCTTGGAAGGGGCCACATCGCAAGCCAATGTCCAAACCGAAATGCGATGTTTGTTCGAGATGATGGAGAAATTGAATCTGAAAGTGAACAAGAGAACGAGGCTGTTGAACAACTCGAAGAAGAGGAAGACATCGAACAAGCCGAGAATGGAGAAATCTTGGTTGTGAAAAGAAGTCTCACCTTGCAAGGTGCCGAAAATGATCAACAACGCGAAAACATCTTCCATACTCGATGTCAAGTGCAAGGTAAGATTTGTTGCGTGATAATCGATGGGGGAAGTTGTACAAATGTGGCTAGTACGTTGATGGTGGAGAAACTCGGATTGGCCACCACCAAACATCCCCATCCGTATAAACTCCAATGGCTTAACGATGGTGGAGAATTAAAGGTAACAAGACAAGTGCTCATTTCATTCACAATCAGAAAATATCAAGATGAAGTGATGTGCGATGTTGTACCGATGCATGCGGGGCATCTTCTTTTGGGACGTCCGTGGCAATTCGACAAGCGAGCAATTCATGATGGTTACACAAATCGATTCTCTTTCAAACATATGGGACGAATGGTGACTCTAGCCCCGTTATCACCGAAACAAGTGTACGAAGATCAACTCAAAATGAGGAGTTCGATTGAAAAATCAAAAGAAATCGAGAGAGAGCAAAAAAATGAAAAGAATAAAGAAAAGAGTGAAGAAAAGAAGAAAAACAAAAAGATGAGTGATAAAAAAAGAGAGAGTGATTCAAAAGAAAAAGAAATGAGTGATGAGATTGAAAAAAAGAATTTGTTTGGAAAAGAGAGGGAAGTTCGAAAATCGATGCTATTGAAACAACCATTGTTGGTTTTTTTGTACAAGGAGAGCTTGCTTGGCACTAACGAATTTGATGACAAATTGCCTTCTTCTATTTTGTCTGTGTTGCAGGAATTTCAAGACGTATTCCCGGAAGAAATCCCGAGCGGGTTACCACCTATTCGTGGAATTGAACACCAAATCGATCTTGTGCCGGGAGCCGCAATTCCAAACCGACTTGCTTACCAGAGCAATCCTGAAGAGACGAAAGAATTACAAAAGCAAGTAAATGAACTCCTTGAAAAGGGCTATGTGCGTGAAAGCCTTAGTCCATGCACCGTGCCTGTTTTACTAGTTCCGAAGAAGGATGGAACATGGAGGATGTGCGTGGACTGCCGTGCTATAAACAAAATAACTATCAAGTAGCGTCATCCTATACCACGATTGGATGATATGCTTGACGAGCTAAGTGGCGCGAGTTTATTTTCAAAAATCGACCTTAAGAGCGGTTATCACCAAATACGGATGCGTGAGGGAGATGAGTGGAAGACTGCGTTCAAAACGAAGCATGGGCTTTACGAATGGCTCGTTATGCCATTTGGCTTAACGAACGCCCCAAGCACATTCATGAGGCTTATGAATCACGTTTTAAGACCTTTTATTGGTAGATTTTGCGTAGTATACTTCGACGATATATTGATCTATAGTAAAAATTTGGATGAACATATTTTACATTTAAAATCTGTTTTGGAAGTATTGAGAAAAGAAACCTTGTATGCTAATTTGAAGAAATGTGATTTCTGCACTAACAAGGTTGTGTTTTTAGGTTTTGTTGTTAGCTCGGAGGGTCTTGAAGTCGATCAAGAGAAGATCAAGACGATCCAAGAATGGCCCCGTCCGACGAATGTCTCCCAAGTTTGAAGTTTCCATGGACTAGCAAGTTTTTACCGTCGATTCATGCCAAATTTCAGCACCTTAGCCGCACCTTTAACCGGGGTTATTCGTAAGAATTCCAACTTCATTTAGGGAGAGGAACAAGAAAAATCCTTTTTGAAAATTAAAGATTGTCTAACTCATGCACCGTTATTAGCTTTGCCTGACTTTGATAAAACTTTCGAGTTAGAATGTGATGCATCAGGTTTAGGCATTGGAGCTGTGTTGATGCAAGATGGTCGTCCTATTGCCTATTTTAGCGAGAAACTGAATGGTGCTGTCTTAAACTATCCAACATATGACAAGGAGCTCTATTCGTTGATCCGAGCCTTAGGAACGTGGCAACACTATCTTTGGCCCAAGGAATTCGTCATACACACCGATCATGAGTCCTTGAAGTATTTAAAGGGGCAACACAAGTTGAATAAGCGACACGCTAAGTGGGTAGAATTTCTCGAATCTTTTCCCTACGTTATTAAATATAAGAAAGGTAAGGAAAACGTAGTGGCTGATGCACTATCTCGAAGGTATGCGTTGCTAAATATTTTGGATGCTAAGTTAATGGGGTTTGTATTTCTTAAAGATTTATATGTCAACGATGCTAACTTTGGTGAATTCTTTAGATTATGTGCCAAGGGAACCTACGAGAAGTACTATCGACATGATGGGTACTTATTTCGAGAAGGAAAGCTTTGTATACCCCAAGGTTCCGTACGAGAAGTGTTGATCGAAGAAGCCCATAGCGGAGGATTAATGGGGCACTTTGGTGTTGCGAAGACATTAGCTACATTGCACGAACATTTCTTTTGGCCCAAGATGCGACGAGATGTCGAACGATTTTGTAATAGATGCATTGCGTGCAAACGGGCTAAGTCACGAATTAAGCCCCACGGTTTGTATAAACCATTACCTATTCCCGAAACCCCTTGGTCTGATATCTCCATGGATTTCGTGCTAGGTTTACCTAGGAGTAAGAATGGCCGAGATTCAATTTTTGTGGTTGTAGATAGGTTCTCAAAAATGGCCCATTTTATAGCATGTCATAAAACTGATGATGCCGTTAATATTGCTAACTTATTTTCCAAAGAGGTGGTCAGGTTGCATGGCATGCCTAGAACGATTGTGTCCGACCGAGACGCAAAATTCCTTAGCCATTTTTGGAGGACACTATGGGGGCGTCTTGGAACGAAGTTGCTGTTTTCAACCACTTGCCATCCGCAAACGGACGGCCAAACCGAAGTGGTCAACCGGATTCTGTCTACATTGCTTCGTGCTATTATTTGGAAGAATGTGAAGGCTTGGGAAGAATGCTTACCACATGTGGAGTTTCCGTATAATCGAGCTGTTCATTCAGCTACCAAATTTTCTCCTTTTGAAATTTTCTATGGTTTCAATCCATTAACTCCACTTGATTTATTGCCATTGCCTTCTAATCAACTTGTTCATGTAGATGAGAAGCGCAAAGCTGATTTCGTCAAGCAATTGCACCAACGAGTTCGAGACAATATTGAGGCCAAGACCAAGAACTATGAGCAACATGCTAACAAAGGTTGTAAGCGAGTTGTGTTCGAACCGGGAGATTGGGTTTGGTTGCATATGCGCAAGGAGAGATTTCCTATGCAAAGGCGATCCAAACTTCTTCCGAGAGGGGATGGACCGTTTCAAGTCCTTGAGCGAATTAACGATAACTCCTATAAATTGGACTTGCCTGGTGAATATAATGTTAGCGCGACTTTTAACGTTTCTGATTTGTCTCCGTTTGATGCAGATTCCGATTTGAGGGCAAATCATTCTGAAGAGGAGGGAAATGATGTGAGCTTGCCTACGAACCAAATGGAGAACGAACAAGAAGCCATTAAGCTGCCCATTGGTCCAATAACGCGAGCTAGAGCTAGACGATTCAAAGATGCTATTTTAGCAATGGTGGAACGGGTTGAGGAAAATGATAGCAAGGAGTTTAAAAACGAGCTGAAATATTCAACTTCTTTGAAGCTGAATTTCGTTCTAGCTAATTAATTTGCTGCTGGAATTTTAGACCATTTAAATAAGCATTTAAATAAGTTGCATTACAAGCTTTTAAATATGTCTTAATTTATTACAAGTGTTTAATATGTTGATTTGGTTGAATTAAAGGTGTCTAGATGTCATTTAATTTGTTTGAATATATTACATGAATTAACTATGTTCAGCCGAATTAATGTGTCTTGTTTAGTACATATTTAATTCGGCTTAATGTTAATTAGTATGTTCATATTATGTTTTAAATTAATTCAGCTAAATTGAGTTAAATTAATGAGGTTCATTTGTTTTATTTAGGTTCAGCCGAATGTGGAAGATGCATGGGAAAGGTTGGCCGAATGTCGTGTGCAAGATGCATGCATGTTGGATTCAATGCACCTAATGATACATGCATGAACTACATTAAAAATGGTGTGCTGATTATTGAAGTTCTCTAAGTGACCATTCGACTAAAGAGATAGTTTTTCAAGCTGCCATTATTTCCTTCACATTGCTGGATACATTTTGGCCATTCGGTTCTTGGTGTTCACATTTTACGGCTCTTCAAAACCGTCCATTCACACCTAATGTGGCTGTTCAAGTGCCCTCTTTATTATTGATAATTTTTGAGCAAGAGTTGCCTATTGAATGATCATTTAAGCTCATCAGCTGAATGTAGTTGCTACATGCATTCCCAAGATTCATTTGCTTAATATGGAAGCTTCATGTATGGTCACCATTCAGCCGAACCTACATTGGCCATTTTTGTTCAATGTTTGCTTAGAAACTAAGTCTAGAATATGTCCATTCGGCTACTAGGCATTAGGCTATAAATAGTTACTCATTTTCTTGTAAAAGGACTTTTGACAAAATTTTGAATGAAATATCATTTTAGTGAGGCAATCCACTCTCTTTATTCTCCAAAGCTCTAATTGACTTATCTTCAACAAGTGGCGTCAATCTGACTTTGTTTTGAACTTATCACCATTGGTGTGGCGTTCTTCATACCGTAGGTTCCTATTTTGCTAAATAGAGGGTCTCAGTTTTATCCCAAATCCTTTCTTTCTTTGAAACCTTAAGCCCCGGGTCCTTATTTGCTAATAAGGGTTCGACTTGTTTTCTTTGAAATATCCAGCAAACAACACTCCATCAAACTCCCTTGTTTCCCAAAGCCATTTAATTTTAAACACCAAGACTTGAATTTATTTCAAGGCCGACACTACCTAATTTCGATCGGGAAATATTACGACTCGTTATTTCATACGAAACGAGCTCGTATCAGAGCGGCACTAAGGTGATTTTCCTTCTTTGATGCTTAAAAGAATACCTATTGGTACGACCATCGTGAGTGACCTTTCGATTTAGTTGCCATGGTTCTCCTAACAACAAATGGCTGGCTTGAATAGGTACTACGTCACACACGACTTCGTCTAGATACTTACCGATAGAAAAGGCGATGCGCACTTGTTGAGTGACCTTAAATTGGCCTTCGTTGCTAAGCCCTTGTAGTTGATAAGGTCGTGGATGTTGGGTAGTGGTTAAGCAAAGCTTTTCCACCATCGTCGTGCTGGCTACGTTCGAGCAACTTTCACCATCAATAATAACTCTACAAAGCTTTCCTTGTACATGGCAGCGAGTATGAAAGAGATGTTCTCGTTGCTGCTCGCTCTTTGGTTTTGCCAAAGAGGGTTGTCCACGATCATGAAGATCATCATCCATTCTAGGGACACGTCGAGGGCCGCGCCTATGGGGCTGGTTATTCCTATCTTCCTTGATTGGATCTCGATATTGAGGTTCTTGATTCAATCGTACCTCATTCAAAGTAGTATTCAATGCTTGAAGTGTAGCATTTATTTGTGTGATTGCAGTAGCATGTCCATCTAACTGTTGTTGGACTTTCATAAGTGTGTCATTATGGTCATCTTTAGACATTTTCTAAAAATCTGCAAAAAATAAACACTCAACACTCAACACTCAAAAATAAAAGTTAGCAAACCTCACCGTTAATCACTCAAAAAGAAAATTAAATTCTCAATGAGGTAGAATTCAGGCTTGTGAGTTCTTTAGTAGAGTTTATATCAATCAATTAGAGAGTGTATGAACCGAACTACCAAAGAATCCTAATTTGCACTAGGATGCCAAAAATGGACGAGACACCAACTGATTTGTGTTGCACCGAGGAAGAATTGTGCACACTTTAAAAATCCTACTAACACAAGAAACAAGAAGGTGTTAGATAGTGTAAAGGAAAAATAAAGGCAAACAAATGAAAACCTACAGCTAAGAATCAATAAAAATTGCTGAAAACAGAAAACCTGAAAAACTGTGGAGTAACTTGACAACTTCGTTCGAGGTGTTCCTGATCTCAAAAAATCATGAAAATAAATCTAGAATGTCCTTAAATATTTAATTTCTGATCTGGAAAGTTTGGGCACCAAACTCAACCTGCTGAATATTTTTTAAAATTTTTATTGGATTTTGTCTTTTTTCAATTTTAAGACTTTTTTGACTGATTTTTTTTTACGGGAATAATTTTTTTATATTCAATCACAGTGCCAAAAATATGTATGTAAAATTCAGATCAATTGGACAACTTTTACCCACTCAAATGAATTTTTTTTGAAAGATTTTTCTGGGTAAAACTGTTGTTTTTGCTTTAAAAAATTGAGATTAGTTTAGAAATCAACCAAGAACACCCAAAATGCCCAAAATTTGATACCAAATGATACGAGGTTGTGCACGGACCAAGATCGAGTTGCCAAGTCACAGGAAACTCCTACGAAAACCCTAAACAATCAGATCTGAAACGAAACAGAAAATTAAAAGATTAGAAATCCCCAAATCAACAAAGAATCAAATTGAGAATAGAAATAAGTGTTAATAAGGGTTCTTGAAACCTTAAAGGAGATTGCGATTCTGCCCAATTGAACACCAAGATAGTTTTCCCCAAATTTCGACAATCTAATTTCACCCAAAAAGAGTATGGAAGAACCCTAGAAATTGAGGATTTTTGGGCTGATTCCTTAAGATAGAAAAAGGCTAAAAACACAATAAGAACAGAAAATAAATTAGATAAAGATTCAGCACAAGCATAAATAAAGAAAGAATTGACAGCAAGAAATTAAAAGATAAGTCCTAAGAAGCCTTGAAATCCCGAAAGATCTCACAACTCCCTTCAAACGGTTCTAATCTCCCCTCCAAAGAATATCAATGGCAAGAAGAAGGCTGAAGATGGCTCCCACAATCAAAAGATTGTTAAAACAACTTCTAAAGAAAACTCAAGAGAGAATTCTTGGAGAAAAACTCAAAGAGAATTCTGCACTTAAACAAATTTGATATTTTTTATATAATTGAGAAGTTGTTTACAAGGTGGCTAGCCATGCCTTTAAATAGGCCTTATAACTAGTCCTAATCTAATTAGAAAACTAAAATAAAAAAACTCCTAATTATTTTAATATGGAAATTCGGTCAAAGGTCTTTATTTGGGACTCTTGGACTGAATATTTACATAAAAATTTAAACTAAGTAAATAAATAAATAAAAAAAATAAAAATAAAACTTTACAACTTGGGCCACTTTGACAATTTGGCTTGATTTTCAACTAAGTATGTATGGATTTCTTGATTGGGCTGGGAATTTGCTTATTGGGCCTAGCCTTCAGGAATTTGGGCTTTTGTGACTCGTATCAGCTGCTCCTTTATTGATTTGGGTATTTTAGTTGTCAGATCTAATTGATTTTAACTAAGTTTTGGTGTTTTGTTTCAGATCTGATTGTCTAGAGCCTTCGTAGGAATTTCTCGTGACTTGACAACTCGATCTTGGTCCGCGCGCAACCCCTATCATTTGGTATCAGATTTTGGTTGTTTTGGGTGTTCTTAGTTGAGTTCTAAACTGATCTCTATTTTTAAAACTACAAACAGCAGTTTTATCCAGAAAATTTTTTCATGCATATTTTTGGAACTGAGATTGAATATAAAAAAATATTTCCCGCAAAAAAATCAGTCTAAAAATTCAGAAAAATTGAAAAAGACGAAATCCAATAAAAATTAAAAAAAATATTTAGCGGGTTTAGTTTGGTGCCCAAACTTTCCAAATCAAAAATTAAATATTTAAGGACATTCTAGATTTAATTTCGTGATTTTCGGAGATTGGGAACACCTCGAATAAGTTGTCAAGTTACTCCGCAGTTTTTCGGGTTTTCAGGTTTCAGCAATTTTTATTGATTCTTAGCTGTAGGTTTTCATTTGTTTGCTTTTTATGCTCCCTTTACAATATCTAACACCTTCTTGTTTATTGTGTTAGTAGGATTTAAAAGTGTGCACAATTCTTCCTCAGTGCAACACAAATCAATTTGGTGTCTCGTCAGTTTTTGGCATCCTAGTGCAAATTAGGATTCTTTGGTAGTTTTGGTTCAAACACTTTCTAATTGGTTGATATAGACTCTACTAAAGAACTCACAAGACTGAATTCTACCTCATTGAGAGTTTGATTTTTCTTTTTGAGTGATTAACGGTGAGATTTGCTAATTTTCCTTTTTGAGTGTTGAGTGTTTGTTTTGCAGGTTGTTGAAAATGTCTAGGATTGGTCAAGGTGATAATGATCATAATGATGTCTACGACACATTTACAAAATTCCAACAACAGTTAGACAAACAGGCTGCCTTACTCAGAACTTTGAGTGCTACTTTAAATGAGGTGCGATTGAATCAAAAGCCTCAATATCGAGATCCAATTAAAGAGGATGTGGATAACCAGCGTCATTGATAGAGGGTTGTGCGCGGACCAAGATCGAGTTGCCAAGTCACGAGGAAAACTCCTACGAGGCTCTAAACGAATAGATCTGAAATCAAAACAAAGAATAAGATTAACACAAATCAGATCTGGAATTAAAATCCCCAAAACAACTAAGAACAACCAAGAATGAAAGAACTTATGAATAGATGTTTTTGAGAATACAAGAATACGAAATCGATCTCCAAGATTGATTCCCCACAAGCCGAATCTGTCCAAGAACACCAAAACAGTAAGCAAATTAAAACAATCAGAATTTTTAATGGAATCTAAGGATTGGTGCGGCAAGAATAAAAGAAATAAAATAGATGGATCAAACGATTTTGGAAGTATATAAGGATTGCGAATCTGCCAACAAATTAATTCGGCAAAGAATACCCAAATTCCAGCAGCCGAATTTCACCCAAAAAGAGGAGGCAGTAATCGGTACGAACCCTAGAAATTAGGGAATTTTGGATCGATTATCTACTGCCAAGAAGGGAGCCGATTAGATGAAGAGTTCTTGGGGTTTAAACAAGGCTGAAAACGCAAATAAGAATAGCAAAGAGATTAGATAAAGATTCGGCACAAGCAGAAACAAAGAAAAGAAATTGAACAGCAAGAAATTAAATTAAAGTCCTAAGAAGCCTTGAAATCCCGAAAGACTTCACAACTCCCTTCAAGCGGCTCTAATCTCCCCTCCAAAGAATATGAATGGCAAGAAGAAGGTTGAAGATGGCTCCCACAATCAAAAGATTGTTAAAACAACTTCTAAAGAAAACTCAAGAGAGAATTCTTGGAGAAAACCTCAAAGAAAATTCTGCACTCAACAAATCTGAAATTTCAATAAAATTCTAAGTAGTGAATACAAGGGTGGCCGACCATGCCTTTAAATAGGCCTTAGACTAATCCTAATCTTATTAGAAAACTTAAAAATTAAACCTAATTAATAAAAATAATAGGTAAATTCGGCCATGCACCTAAATGGATTGTTTTGGGCCGAATTTTAACATGTAACCTTCCTAAAGCCTAAAATTTAAATTAATAATTAAAATGTTTACAAATTGGGCCCTTTGACAATTTGGCCTGATTTTCAACTAAATATGGGTAGATTTCTTGCTTGGGCTTGGAAAATTCTTATTGGGCCTTGCCTTCAAGAACTTGGGCTTGTGATCCATCTTTTACCGAAATTGAGTCGTTGATGCTCGTGACGGAGATCCAATGCGCTTTGGCTGCAATATTCGGTTTCTTGGACCAAGATTTCCAAGATTTGAAATCTTGATTTTCTTGATTCTTGAAATCGCTCCAAACAGCAAAATTGGGCCAAGATTCGGTTTCTTGATTTTCTTGAAAACAAGAAAGTGAATCTTAATTTTCTAGTTCTTTTGTGTATGCATCTAAGGCCTTGCTAACAAACTCTTGAATGGTCCCATTTAGTTTGGAACGCATTTGTCGGGCCTTTGATCTCGTTATTGGGCCTTGTGGTAATTTGAGCCCATCACGTTCTTGAACTTGGGTTGGGCCTTTGTGACTCGTATCACTCGTGCTCATAGGCACGCTCCTAGACGTGTCCCTAGAACTGACTATGACGTTCATGATCGCGGACAACCCTTTTTGGCAAAACCAAAGAGCGAGCAGCAACAAGAACATCTCTTTCATACTCGCTGCCATGTACAAGGTAAGCTTTGTAGAGTTATTATTGATGGTCAAAGTTGCTCGAACGTAGCCAGCACGACGATGGTGGAAAAGCTTTGCTTAACTACTACCAAGCATCCATGACCTTATCAACTACAAGGGCTTAGCAACGAAGGCCAATTTAAGGTCACTCAACAAGTGCGCATCACCTTTTCTATCGGCAAGTATCAAGACAAAATCGTGTGCGACGTAGTGCCTATTCAAGCCTACCATTTGTTGCTAGGAGAACCATGGCAAAGGGATCGAAAGGTCACCCACGATGGTCGTACCAATAGGTATTCTTTCAAGCATCAAGGAAGGAAAGTCACCTTAGTGCCGCTCACTCCGGAACAAGTCCATGAGGACCAAATCAAACTGAAAAATTCTGTTGTTAAGACAAGTGAGGAAAAAGAAAAAGGAGAAGAGAAAAATAAAAGTGAAAAAGAAGAAAATGAAAATGAAAAAGGTGAAATGGAAAGCGAGAGCGAAACAAAAGAAAATGTGAATGAAGTGAGTGAAAAAGAGAGAGAGAGCTTAAACATGGAATGAGTGAAGAAGAAGAGAGTGCTCAAACACAATGGAGGAATATTTTTGCTAATCCCCATTCAAAATCGCCTTGTGATTTCTCTTTGTTTCAGGTTTGCAAGATTCCACCCATGGACATGTTCCAGCTTCATTACCCTTCTACCGAGAGACATTTTCAATTGATTGAACAAGGTAAAATTGATCCTCGTTTTCCCACCTCTAATGGTAAGAAAGGTGAAGTTTCACTATTCTCTAAACAACTTCATTCAACTCGTATTGATGACTTTGCTCATGACTTGAATTTTGAAAAGGTACTGTATGTTATTGTCGATAATTGCCATTCTTGGATTGATGACATTTTAATTTACTCAATAACATTAAATGATCATGTTTTCCATGTTAGAACGGTTTTAGACATTCTAAGAGCTGAAAAATTGTTTGCCAACCTTGATAAATGCACATTTTGTTGTAATAAGCTAATATTTTTAGGTTTCATAATTGGTGCTCAAGGTATTCATGTCGATGAGGACAAAGTTAAGGCAATCAAGGAGTGGCCAACTCCTAAATCGATAACTGAGGTGAGATCTTTCCATGGTTTAGCTAGTTTTTATAGATGATTTATGAAAGATTTCTCCACTATTGCTGAGTTGGTGAAATCCTTACACGAGAAGGCTAGGCAGCGAATAGCCAAAACAAATGACATCAACACCAACAAAGCAAATAAGAGGCGCAAACGGGTGGTCTTTGAACCTGGAGATTGGGTTTGGGTCCATATGAGGAAAGAATGATTTCCTACAAAAAGAAAAACCAAGTTGGATAGATAGAGGGTTGCGTGGACCAAGATCGAGTTGCCAAGTCACGAGAAACTCCTACGAAAGTTCGAAACAATCAGATCTGAAACAAAACAGAAAAAAAATAAAAGATTAGATCTTTAAATTTCCAGATCTGAAATAAAATCCCCAAATCAGCAAAGAATCAAATTGAGACTCGAAATAAGTATTAATAAGGATTCTTGAGAATCAAGAACACGTAATTGAACCCCAAAGAAGACTCCAATCTGCCGAATCTATCAATTGAACACGAAACAGAAAATTAAAATACAACAGATCATAACAACCCAAAAATTGAAATAGAATGAGGATAGGTTGTTTGGACGGCAAGATCAAAGGAAAAGGATGATTGAAGAACGTTTTCTTGCTGCCAAGAAGAGTGCTGATCGATTTCTTTAAGGTTGAAGTTGGCTGGAAACACAATAAAAGAATTAAAATAAGTTAGATAAAGAAAACGGCACAAGCAGAATTTAAAAGAAAGAATGACCAGTAAGAAATAAAAGATAAAGTCCTAAGAAGCCTTGAAATCCTGAAATTTTTCACAACTCCCTTCAAATGGTTCTAATCTCCCCTCCAAAGAATATTAATGGCAAGAAGAAGGCTAAAGATGGCTCCCACAATCAAAAGATTGCTAAAACAACTTCTAAAGAAAACTCAAGAGAGAATTCTTGGAGAAAAACTCAAGGAGAATTCTGCACTTAAACAAATCTGAAATTTTTAATATATTTGAGAAGTTAATAACAAGGTGGCTGGCCAAGCCTTTATATAGGCCTCTCAAGTGATTTCATAATCTAATTAGAAAACTAAAATAAAAAAACTCCTAATTATTTTAATATTTAAATGGAAATTCAGCCAAGGGCTTTTAATTGGGCCTCTTGGACTGAATATCTACATAAAAATTTAAACTAAGTATTTAAAAAATAAAACTTTACAAATTGGGCCACTTTGACAATTTGGCCTGATTTTCAAGTAAGTATGGTTTGTCTTCTTGTTTGGCCTTGCCTTCAAGAACTTGGGCTTGTATTCCATCTTCTACCGAAATTGGTTCGTTGATGCTCGTAACAGAGATCCAATGCGCTTTGGCTACAAGATTTGGTTTCTTGGACCAAGATTTCCAAGATTTGAAATCTTGATGTTCTTGATTCTTGAAATCGCTCCAAACAGCAAGATTGGGCCAAGATTTGGTTTCTTGATTTTCTTGAAAACAAGAAAGTGAATCTTGATTTTCTCTTTCTTTCGTGTACGCATCCTAAGGCCTTTGTGACTCGTATCATGGACCCAAGGGGTGATGGGCCTTTCCAAGTACTCGAGCGGATCAATGACAATGCCTATAAAATTGATCTACCTGGTGAGTACAATGTAAGTTCTACTTTTAATGTGGCTGACTTGTCCCCATTTGATTTTTCAGATTCGAGGATGAATCTTTTTGAGGAAGGGGGAATGATACGAGTCACAAAGGCCCAACCCAAGCTCAAGAACTTGATGGGCTCAAATTACCACAAGGCCCAATAACGAGGTCAAAGGCCCGACAAATGCGTTCCAAACTAAATGGGACCATTCAGGAATTTGTTAGCAAGGCCTTAGATGCGTACACGGAAGAAAGAGAAAATCAAGATTCACTTTCTTGTTTTCAAGAAAATCAAGAAACCTAATCTTGGCCCAATCTTGTTGTTTGGAGCGATTTCAAGAATCAAGAAAATCAAGATTTCAAATCTTGGAAATCTTGGTCTAAGAAACCGAATCTTGCAGCCAAAGCGCATTGGATCTCCGTTACAAGCATCAACGAACAAATTTCGGTAGGAGATGGACTACAAGTCGAAGTTCTTGAAGGCAAGGCCCAATAAGAGGATTCCAAGTCCAACCAAGAAGTCAAACCATACTTAGTTGAAAATCAGGCCAAATTGTTAAAGTGGCCCAACTTGTAAAAATTTTAATTGTTTAATTTAATTTTTAAACTTTAGGAGTATTATATGTAAAAATTCGGCCCAAGCAGCCCATTAAAATGACTTGGCCGAATTTCCCACTTAAATTTATTAATTAGGTTTTTTTTAAGTTTTCCTAATGAGATTAGGAAATAGTTATAAGGCCTATTTATCCACCCTAGTTAGACACACTAGAATTACATTGAAAATTTTAGATTTGCTTTGAGTGAAAATTCTCTTGAGTTCTCCAAGAATTTTTTCTTGAGTTTTCTTTAGAAGTTGTTTTAACAATCTTTTTGATTGTGGGAGCCATCTTCAGCCTTCTTCTTTCCATTGATCTTCATTAGAGGGGAGATTAGAGCCGTTTGAAGGGAGTTGTGAAATCTTTCGGGATTTCAAGGCTTCTTAGGACTTTTCTTTATTCTTTTTCTGTTCATTCTTCTTTATTAGATTCTGCTTGTGCCGTTTTGTTGAATAATTTGGGATTAATTATTATGTTTCGTTTCAGCCATTCCAAACTTCAAGATCTGATTCGGCACTTCCTTGGACATAAAGAAACGTTTTTGATTCACAAAAATCCCCTTTTTCTTGCCGTCCAATCCCCGGAACTAGTGTCCATTGATTTCATAATCTGTCTTTAATTTAGTTGTTGTTTTGTGTTCTTTGATAGTTTTAGCTTATTGGAAGTTAATCTTGGGGCTTAATTTCATGTTCTTGGCTTCCAAGAACATTTATTCATAAGTGTTTGTTTCTTGGCTGCTCCTTTATTGATTTGGGTATTTTAGTTGTCAGATCTAATTGATTTTAACTAAGTTTTGTTGTTTTGTTTCAGATTTGATCGTCTAGAGCCTTCGTAGGAATTTCCCGTGACTTGACAACTCGATCTTGGTCTGCGCACAACCCTCTATCACTCTTATTATCATCGTGAACTTTATCAAAAGTTGCAGAATCTTACACAAGGAAATCAAAGTGTGGAGGATTAATTTATAGAAATGGAGATTGCCATGATACGTGCGGACGTGGAAGAGGATCGTGAAGCAACCATGCCCAGATTCTTAGCCGGTCTTAACCGAGATATAGCTAACGTGGTGGAATGATATAGAGGCGCGCGCGGACCAAGATCGAGTTGCCAAGTCACGAGGAAACTCCTACGAGGCTCTAGACGAACAGATCTAAAATCAAAACAAATGAAAGATTAAAACGAATCAGAACCGAAATTGAAATCCCCAAAAATAATTAGAAAATAGCCAAGAACCAAAGAACGAATGAATAGATGCTTTTGGAGTTCAAGAAGACAAAATCGAACTCCAAGATTGTTTTCCCACAAGCCGAATCTGTCCAAGAACACCAAAACAGTAAGTAAATTAGAACAACAAGAAATTTAATTGAATATTAGGGATTGGAACGACAAGAAGAGAAGAAATAAAATAGATGGATCAAACGATTTTTTGAAGGATAAAAGTAAGGCGAATCTGCCAACAAATCAATTCGGCAAAGAATGCCTAATTTCCAGCGATCAATTGATTCCCAAATTGAAAGAGATCCAATCGGCCAAACCCTAGGAATTGGGGATTTTTGGGTTCGAATGTGTGCTGCCAATAGGAGAACAACTTAAACGATGAGATCTTGAGTTTAATCAAGGCTGGAAACACAAGCAAGAACAGCAAAAAGATTAGATAATGAATCGGCACAAGTAGGAATAAAGAAATAAATCGAAACAGCAAGAAATAAAGAAAAGTCCTAAGAATCCTTGAATTCCCGAAAGAATTCACAAATCCCTTCAAACGGCTCTAATCTCCACTCCAATGAATATCAATGGCAAGAAGAAGGTTGAAGATGGCTCCCACAATCCAAATATTGTTAAACAACTTCTAAAGAAAGCTCAAGATAGAATTCTTGGAGAAAAACCCCAAAGAAAATTCTGCACTCAAACAAATCTGAAATTTGATAAAAATAATAATAATGAGATGTGTTTTTACAAAGGGTGGCCGGCCAATGCTTATATAGGCCTCCAACAAATCCTAATCTAATTAGAAAACTTAAAATTTAAACCTAATTAAGAGAAATAATAGGGAAATTTCGGCTGGCCACTTAAATGGGCTGTTTTGGGCCGAAATTTAATATGTATCTTTCCTAGAGCCTAAAATTTAAATTAACAATTCAAATGTTTACAAATTGGGCCCTTTGACATTTTTGGCCTGATTTTCAACTAAACATGCATAGATTTCTTGATTGGGCTGGAATTTGCTTATTAGGCCTCGCCTTCGAGAATTTGGGCTTGTGATCCATCTCCTACCGAAATTGGGTCGTTGATGCTCGTAACGGAGATCCAATGCGCTTTGGCTGCAAGATTCAGTTTCTTGGACCAAGATTTCTAAGATTTGAAATCTTGATTTTCTTGATTCTTGAAATCGCTCCAAACAGCAAAATTGGGCCAAGATTTGGTTTTCTTGATTTTCTTGAAAACAAGAAAATGAATCTTGATTTTCTTGATTTGAGCCCATCACCTTCTTGAGCTTGGGTTGGGCCTTTTTGACTCGTATCATGGAACTTCAACACTATGTAGAAGTTGTTGATATGGTGCATGTTGCCATTAAAGTTGAAAAGCAATTGAAGAGAAAAAGCTCTAGCCGAACTTTTCCTAGCACCAACAACTCTCAAAGGTGGAACCAAGGCACGGGTAAGAAAGACTTTTCCAACCGCGCTAAGGACCAGCCGTTGTCTTCTAAGGTGAATAAAACCGTTGGTGAAACCAGCAAGGGCAAAGAAGTTGCCTTGCCGAACCGCTCAAGAGAAATAAAATGTTTCAAGTGTTTAGGGAGGGGCCATATTGCGAGCCAATGCCCTAACCGAAGCAACATGATTGTGCGGGCTAATGGAGAAATTGAATCAGAGGAAGAAAATGATGAAGAACCCGATGAAACCGCCGAAGTAGAAGACGAACTTGAATACGCTATTGATGGCGAAATCCTCGTCATTAAATGAAGTCTTAGTCTTCAAAGTGTTGAAAATGAATAGCAAAGGGAGAACATTTTTCATACACGTTGCCATGTTCAAGGCAAGGTGTGTAGTTTGATCGTGGATGGCGGGAGTTGTACAAATGTGGCCAGTACCTTAATGGTTGAAAAACTCAACTTGCCAACAACTAAGCATCCTCAACCTTATAAGCTTCAATGGCTTAATGACGGATGGGAGTTGAAGGTAACCAAGCAAGTTTTAGTACCATTCTCTATTGGTAAGTACCATGACGAGGTTCTATGTGATGTGGTACCCATGCACGCTGGTCATATTTTATTAGGCCGTCCGTGGAAATTCGATTGCAAAGTTATTCATGATGGTTTTACGAACTGCTACACTTTCAAATTTGATGGGAAAAATGTAACATTAGTACCAATGACGCCTCAGCAAGTTTATGAAGATCAATTGAAACTAAGAGATTCTGTTGAAAAATTTTGAGAGGATGCACAAAAAGAAAAAAATGAGAAAGAGAGTGAAAAACACATTGAGAAGAAAAAAGAAAAACAATTGAAAAGTGTGAGAGAAAAAAATAAATCGAGTGAAGAGAAAAAGAGAGAAGAAAAAGAACAAAAAAAGATGAGTGTTTATGCAAAAGAGAGTGATTTTAGGAAATCTTACTTGATGAGACAATCAGTTCTTGTACTTATGTTGATATAGAGGCGCACGCGGACCAAGATCGAGTCGTCAAGTCACGGGAAACTCCTACGAAAGGCTCTAGACGAATAGATCTGAAACGAAATAGCAAGATAAGTTTAAACCAATTAGATCTGGGATTAAAATTATCAATGAATAGCAAGGTTAAAGAAACTCTTAAAGACGACTTATTCTTGGAAGCCAAGAACCGATTTATGCTTAGAAAGTGATTTTCCCAACAGCCGACCTATTAGATTAAGAAAGAAACAACGAATTAGATCTCAGATCAATAAAAAAAATAACAATCAGATTAATAAAGGAAGATTAGGGCTTAGTGCGACAAGTAGAAGAGGAAGAAAGATTGATGAAGTAAAACGAATCTTGAACCCCCAAATCTGATACGAACTCATCTCGTGATGTTTTGAGTCGTATGTGTTGCCCAATCGTGAATTGAGTAAGGATGGATTCGTTTCGGTTTTAAAATGAAACAAAATAGAGATAATGGCTTCAAACAAAGGTAATAAACAAAAAAAAGAGGAAACAATAACAAATTAATTGGCTAAGACCAAAAATAAACCAACAATAAAGAATTGTTGACCCGAATCTCAAAATGGTCTTTAGGTGTTTTTCGGTTAAAGGAATCAGGAAAGGAACCTTGACCCACTATCAACTATGATAGGAACCAAAGGTATATTGAATGCCACACCAAAGGTGATAAGTTCAGCAACAAAGAAAAGATGGACGCCACAAGCAATGCTTGATAAGTCAAATCAATTCCGAAAGAACAAAGAGAATTGGATAGCTCACAATTCAAACATTTCATCTATATTCAGCAAAAAGTTCTTATTTTCCAGCAGCCAAATTGACAAACTAAAATTAAAAACTTCATTTTGCACTTGGGCCCCTCGAGTTTGGACCAATCTCGGTAGCGTCGAGTTCTGTCGTAACATGATGCGACCGGGATCGCATCATACCCTCCCTCTTGAAAACGATTTGTCCTCAAATCGGGCCACTTGCTCGAGAAAAAATTTTCAAGATCATGACCCCCTTTGTTCATTATCCGGATAGAATTATTTTCAAAATTCTGAGAACCACAAATGGCTCGGCTAGAAAGAAGGTCATTTGCATGCCATCCCTCTTTAGGAGGGTACCACCTAACATCGTCACCTACAAAACAATAAAACAAATTATTGACACAATGAAGGTTAAACACAAAAAAACTTTCCAGGATTTTAGTCACAACTTGAACAAATAAACTCAAAAGAACAACACATGAATCAATACCGGGATCAAAAATAGAAATTGGTTTTACCTTTTTCTTCGATGGAAACTGATGTGATCCGGCCCGGGTCAATTGAGTCGATTCACTTGATAGCCCGACCGTCGACGAGGAATAGTTGAGTTATCGAAAATAGGATGAAATAAGGCTAAAGATACGGAAGCTTTCAAATGGTTTTAAAGGTTGGCTAAGGTGATGGTAAATTTATAAGGGTAGTAGGCTCGATTTAAGGATGAAAATAAGAAAAATGGAAGTTGATAAATGAAGGCTCGGTTTTGTAAAAAGATATTATAGTTGGGTAAATCTAGGATAGTCAGTGGAATGGATAAATGAGCTTAAACGCCAGAAATGATTCAACACTAAAAAGTGTCACCCCGATTTCTATTTGGTTCAAGGTGGGATTGCGGAATTGTAGAAGGGTTGAACGCCACACCAAAGCAAGGTGATAAGTTCAAAAGAGAACGATAGACGCCACTAGCACGCCAGATAAGTCAGATCGAAACTCGTACGAATTTAGAGAGGAGAAAACTCACTCTTTGAACAAAGTTCATTCAAATGATCAAAAGTCAAAAGTCCTTTACAAAATGTGATAACAGACTATTTATAGCCTACATTTGATAGCCTAATGGACATAGCTTAATGACTAAGTGATGTGGCTATTAATGAGTTAAATTAAACTAGAGAGATGAACTTTAAAGGCATGTCCATATTCGGCTGAATGGAACATCAATGGACACCTTCTTGATTAAGCAAACATAGCTCTTGAATGTAGATGAATGAATGGCAGCCCATCAGCCTTGTCTAGGTTCGGCTATAGCATGAATGTACTAGCCATTAAGTGTCTCTTGGCCGAACAATCACCTTGGAGGCCAAAGATTCATTGCATAAATTAATGTAGCTAGACATCCATGCACTTTCCCATTTGTTGAATCTTGCTGTCCATGCATCTTCAATTGGCTCTTAATTTGCTGTTCACGCATGGTGCCCTCATCACTCTCCCTCATTTAAATGTCGTCCATTGCATGTGGAACATCTCATTAATTGCCGTTCCATGCATGTAGAACAACATCTTTAATGCATGTCTTGTTGTACAATAAATTCGGCCAACATGTCTCATTTAAATGCTTGTCCCATGTCCATGTACATATTAAATTCGGCATCATCTACCTCCTTTAATGCCGTCCAAGCCATTAAACCTGCAGACAAGCAATTAAATTCTGTCAAATAATGCATGCACATTAATTTCGGCTGGACATGAATTAAGTCAACAATAAGACATTAAATTCGGCACTTTAAAGCACTTAAGACACATTAAACAACAGCAGCAAAAAACACATTAAGTGACAGCATTAAATTCGTCCAAAGTACACATTAACCTGCACATTAAATTCGTCTGGAAAATTAATTGAAAACATGAATTAAATTTGTCTTAAATTTAGACACACTTAATTAACTATTAGACATCTATTTAATAGGTAATAAACTAAGACACATTAAAATAAGGATGTCCTGATTTTTAAACAAATTAATTAACTTATTTTAATTAACTAATCAGCAACTTATTTGTTTTATTCCAGCAAAATAATGTAAACTTAAGAAAGTTAAAAACGAGCTGAACTTAAATAAAATTTATTCCAGCAAACTAAAAGCATAAAATTAAATAAATTGAAGTTCAAGCTCAATGAGCTAGAATCAGCTCGATTGAGCTCCATTGAGCCGGAACAAGCTAGTTTAGCTTGCAAAAGTTTACGAATAGCGCCTGATGAACTGAGCCAATGATGTTTTCGGGGCAGGGTCGTATCAAAAACAAACCTGATTCACAAGGTATTTGAAGATTATAGTTTTGAAAATTAGAATTCCATGGTCTAAATCCCTTGAACAATGATATGGAACAGCATTCACCGGGATCAAAGACAAAGTTTTTGTTCACCATTTCAATTTGACCAGAAAAATTTGTGGCTAGTAACTTATGAAGAACTTGAAGCACATTAAAGTTAAAATCATGCAACACATGTTCTAATCCATTAAGCAACAAAATACAACAACCTCCAGAATCAAAAATTTGATTTTGACTTGGCAAGCCAACGAAATTCACATGTTTGGTTTTCGAACTAAATAAAGATAAAACTTGAAGCAAATAGAAGGGGTCAACACATTGATTCAAAATACAATTTTGATACTCACCTTCGCTTGACGTCAACTTAGGAATACAGGCTCCGGGTTTAAAAACATGCTTTTGATCGGTCGTTCCGTAACGTAACAAAAACTTCACTTTCACCAAGACATCACACATGCCAAATAAAGAAGATGTAGAGAAAAATAAATTCAAACAATCAAATCTCTCAAATCTCATGCAAATATACGAAGATTTCACACTAAGAGTTAAAAAATTTTCATTACCATCACGATCAAACAGATTGAGAGTTTCACATGAAAACTCTTTATCAAACATGATTAGATTTTGTATTTGTGGATTTAATCGAACAACATCAAAAGATTTTTCAACACAAAACTTATTGAGTGAACAACTCTTCATGCCTCCACTTAAAACGAATTTATCAACCACAAATAGCGAGTAACAATTAACCAAATCAAAATAAAGAGATCTTTTTAAAACTAAGTTATCAGAAATTTTATCAACAACTTTCAAACCTGATTGCCATGATTCATTGACTAAAAACTCCTTACCTTGCTTACCTTTAAGCGCTTGAACCTTTCCTTTTTCGATCAAATGGAATCGTCTCTCATCAGGAAGGTAATGAAGTTGAAACTTGTCATTTGAATCTCTAGAAACCTGAAAAGAAGAAACAATATGAGGACAACTTGCAGATTGGTTAGTAAAAACATTCCTCGCTTTTTCTTGTTGACTTTCATCTTTTCCACTCGTTTCTTTTTCAACTTCTCTTTCTTTTTCCACATTCTCTTTGTTTGTTGAAAACTCACTTTCACTCATCAATTCTCTTTCATTTTCAACTACACTTGTTTGTCGCACTCTTTCTTTTCTTTCTCCAATCTTTTTCTCTTTTTCAATTTTTGTTTCTTTTTCGATTTCTTTTTCTCTCGTCACTCTTTTTCTTCTCTCAATTTTATTACAAAATGGAGATAATACAAAAGAATCAGAACAATAGACTTTTCGTTAGAAAGAAGTGGAAGAATCTTCATAAGAGTCACGATAAACTCTTCGTGAATAAACCTCCATGGATGAGTTCTTATACGAGACACATTCACTTCTTCGTAAGGATTTTTCCGTAGATGAATACTTTGTTGCATACGAAGAATGACTTGTGCTTTCTCGTTCGTTACCTTGATAGGCTTCAAACTTGTAGCTGGATTTATTTCGGCCTAAATTCCTTGAAGAATAGGAATCTGGATAAGGGTCTCTTTTCACATATTCGTCGAATGTTTGTCTCCTTGATGATCTCATTTTCGTCCTTTCATTTGGATTAATTTTCTCCCGTTGGGTTCTTGCTCGATGACTCCGCTCTTCGACACGATCTAATTGTTTCTTGATGGGTTTGAGTTTTCGATCAAATAGATGCTCCATTTCATGCGTAAAGGCTTGGAGTGTAAAATCTGGCACACTTCCTCCAACAATTCTTATAGGACGGAATCCAACTCCCTTGTCTAAATTTTTTTCCAGACTTCGTGACATTTTTTAAGAACTCACAACAAAGAATCTCACTATCCACTCACAAAGAAATCTCACACACTTGGCTTTTTTTTCTATCGAATAAACTCACTACTCTCTTGCCTCTTTCCACTACTCCTCCTCTCTAAGTTCTTAGGAATTATTTAAACTTAAAAAGCAATTGTTGTGGGTCGGCTTAGAAACTTGATGTTTGGGCTTGGTAAGATTATTGTAGGACAAAGGAAGGTAGGCTTGAAACAAAGAAATGAAAAGGTTGGGTGTGGCGAAATAGTAGAAGGTAATAATGACTAAAATTTGGGCAGCAAACAAAAACTAAATTTCAAAACTAGCTCTCTTTTTTTTTTCAAATCTTTTTTTCACAATTTTTTTTTCAAATTTTTTTTTTCACAACTTGATATCCAATCTTTTGAGTTTGAATGGAAACTAGTTTTTTTTTTCGAATTTTTTTTTTGAATTTTTTTTCGAGTTTTTTTCGAGAAACTACTATACTGTAATGCCGAAAATGTCGATTCTTACTCCAAATTTGCTAGCTCTGATACCAATTTGATACGAACTCATCTCGTGATGTTTTGAGTCGTATGTGTTGCCCAATCGTGAATTGAGTAAGGATGGATTCGTTTCGGTTTTAAAATGAAACAAAATAGAGATAATGGCTTCAAACAAAGGTAATAAACAAAAAAAGAGGAAACAATAACAAATTAATTGGCTAAGACCGAAAATGAACCAACAATAAAGAATTGTTGACCCGGATCTCAAAATGGTCTTTAGGTGTTTTTCGGTTAAAGGAATCAGGAAAGGAACCTTGACCCACTATCAACTATGATAGGAACCAAAGGTATATTGAACGCCACACCAAAGGTGATAAGTTCAGCAACAAATAAAAGATGGACGCCACAAGCAATGCTTGATAAGTCAAATCAATTCCGAAAGAACAAAGAGAATTGGATAGCTCACAATTCAAACATTTCATCTATATTCAGCAAAAAGTTCTTATTTTCCAGCAGCCAAATTGACAAACTAAAATTAAAAACTTCATTTTGCACTTGGGCCCCTCGAGTTTGGACCAATCTCGGTAGCGTCGAGTTCTGTCGTAACATGATGCGACTGGGATCGCATCAAAATCAGATTGCGAATATGTTTAATTGAATTCCCAAGATGAATTCCCCCAAATAACAGCAACTAAAAACACCCCAAAAAGATTAAACAAGAATCGGCAAATCCCTAAAATTTGGGGATTTATGGATCAAGTAATTGCTGTCAATAAGAAATCAATTGAATGAGGCGATCTTGGAGTTTAATCAAGGCTGAAACACAAACAAGAACAGCAAAAAAGTGAGAAGAAGAATCGGCACAAGCAATAAGAAAGAAAATAAATTAAACAGCAAGAAATAACAATAAGTCCTAAAAACCCTTGAATTCCCGAAAGAATTCACAAATTCCTTCAAACGGCTCTAATCTCCCCTCCAAAGAATATCGATGGCAAGAAGAAGGTTGAAGATGGCTCCCACAATCAAAAGATTGTTAAAAAACTTCTAAAGAAAACTCAAGAGAGAAATCTTGGAGAAAACTCAAAGAAAATTCTGCTCTCAACAAATCTGAAATTTAAGAATAAATCTAAGTGTGTTGTGTACAAGGGTGGCCGGCCATGCCTTTAAATAGGCCTCAAGTAATCCTAATCTAACAAGTAACTAATAAAATTAAACCTAATTAATAAAATAAAAAGGGGAAAATTCGGCCAAGCATATATATGGGCTGTTTTTGGGCCGAATTTTACATGTATGTTCCTAAAGCTTAAAAAATTAAATTAAACAATTAAAATGTTTATAAATTGGGCCCTTTGACATTTTGGCCTGATTTTCAACTAAGTATGAAGGAACTTCTTGATTGGGCTGGAATTTGGTTATTGGGCCTCGCCTTTAAGAATTTGGGCTTGTGATCCATCTTCTTCCGAAATTGGGTCGTTGATGCTCGTAACGGAGATCCAATGCGTGTTGGCTGCAAGATTTGGTTTCTTGGACCAAGATTTCCAAGATTTGAAATCTTGATTTTCTTGATTCTTGAAATCTCTTCGAACAGCTTAATTGGGCCAAGATTCGGTTTCTTGATTTTCTTGAAAAGAAGAAAGTGAATCTTGATTTTCTTGTTCTCTCGTGTATGCATCTAAGGCCTTGCTAACAAACTCTTGAATGGTCCCATTTAGTTTGGACCGCATTTGTCGGGCCTTTGATCTCATTATTGGGCCTTGTGGCAACTTGAGCCCATCACTTTCTTGAATTTGGGTTGGGCCTTTATGACTCGTATCATTCCCCCCTTCCTCAAAAAGATTCGTCCTCGAATCTAAAAAATCAAATGGGGACAAGTCAGCCACATTAAAAGTAGAACTTACATTGTACTTGCCAGGTAGATCAATTTTATAGGCGTTGTCGTTGATCCTCTCGAGTACTTGGAAAGGCCCATTGCCCCTTGGGTCCAACTTAGTCTTCCTTTTTGTAGGAAATCGTTCTTTCCTCAAATGAACCCAAACCCAATCTCCGGGTTCTAGTACAACCCGTTTGCGTCCCTTGTTTGCTTTGTTGGTGTTGGCATCATTTTTTTTGGCTATTCGCTGCCTAGCCTTCTCATGTAAGGATTTCACCAATTCAGCTTTTTGTTCACCATCTAAATTCATAATGTGTTCAAGAGGTAATGGCGCAAGATCAAGTACTGTTAGTGGGTTAAAACCATAAACAAGTTCAAATGGAGAATAACCAGTTGTAGAATGAATAGATCTATTATATGCAAATTCAACAAATGGTAGGCATTCTTCCCAATTTCTAATGTTCTTTCCCACAACAGCTCGTAATAAAGTCCCTAAGATTCGATTAACTACTTCAGTTTGGCCATCAGTTTGGGGGTGACATGTAGTAGAATAAAGTAATTTAGTACCAAGCTTACCCCACAATACCTTCCAAAAGTGGCTAAGGAATTTGACATCTCTGTCAGAAACAATCGTTTGAGGGATGCCATGAAGTCTTACCACTTCTTTATAGAGTAAGTCTGCCACATGTGTAGCATCATCTGTTTTGTGACAAGGAATAAAATGTGCCATCTTTGAAAACCTGTCAACAACAACAAATATACTATCTCTGCCTTTCTTGGTTCGAGGCAAACCTAAAATAAAATCCATAGATAAATCTATCCAAGGAGAAGTAGGAATCGGTAAAGGAGTGTGATACGACCCGCCCTTGGGAACGGCCATTGCATCAGCCTACAAGCGGGCTCGTCGTGTTTGCAAGCTGGACGTAGCTCAATCTTATTTTGTGGAGCTTCATTTAGCTCGTTTCCAGCTCCTTTCAAGCTCAATGAGCTCGAACTAGCTCAATTTCATTAAGACCTTATTATAGTAGCTGAAATAATTATTTGAGTCATTTAATTAGTTTATTACAGCTCAATTAATATTCATTATTTATTTGGTTTAAAATCTGGACAAATTTAATTATGCATGATAATTGAGTTATAATTATATGTTATTAATTTGTCTTAATTTCTACAGCTCATTAATATGTTTTTTAGGCATGTTTTAATGTGTCAATTTTATTACATGTTTTAATTATGTCCTAAGGTGGCCGAATTTAATGTGCATAATTTTTGTGTCATTTGCTGCCAAATTAATGTGTTTAAAAATGTATTTGATTTATTGAATAAATTTTGCTGTAGGTACATCATCCCATTTGGACGTCCTTGGTGCATGAATGAATTAAAAGAAGATACATGTAAGGGGACGGCACATGCATGTTTGGGGAATTAAATTTGGCTACTGTTTGAAGTATCCTAGGTGACCATTCGGCCAAAGAAGCTATTGTTTCCTACTCCCAAGTTGACCATTCAACCGACTTTTAATTCTTTTCACATTGCTGGATTCATCTTGGCTGTTCGGTTCTATATGTTCACATGCCATGACTCTTCAAAGCTGAGTTTTCACACCTTGGTGGCTGCTCATTACCTCTTTTAATTGCTGATCACTTTTCAACAAAAGTTGCCAATTAATTGAGTTTGTTTAAGTCCATTAACCGAACCTAGCTGCTGTCATGCATCTTTCCAAACTTCTAAGTTCATTGCTCTTTCTAGAAGATGACCATTGGAGCTCCATTCAGCCGAATTTAGTTAAGCACATTAAAGGAATTCATTTGCTTAATTCTTAAGCATTCATATGACTATTCGGCTAGCCTAGTCTTTGTCTATAAATAGTTGTTAAATTCAATTTGTAAAGGAACTTTTGACATTTTTATTAGCGAATTGCTGCCAAATTTGTGAGGCATTTTCTCTCAAATTTCGTTCGAGACCCATAAGACTTATCTAAGCTTTTAGTGGCGTCTTTCCGAGTCTTTTCCGAACTTATCACTCCTTAAACCCGAGTGTGGCATTCACCTTTGATACCTTTGGTTCATACTTTCCTAAGTATCGGGTCAAGGTCCTTTTCAACCATTTCCAATTCATTTAGGTCCTATAAGTTTCGGGTCGACACTTTTCTTTAGTGTTGGTTCATTCTTGACCTCTTTGAACCATTACCAATTCGTACCAAATACCATACCATTTCGACTTAAACCAAATCCACATCCAACTTTGCACGAACTTATCTTACTTCTTTGTATACAAATATATTCTAACTCCTTCTCGTCTAATCTACTTTTTCGTTTACGATCGGGAACCAAACGACTCGGACTCAACTACTAAACCGAGATCGCATCAGAGTGTAAAGGCCATGAGGCATTACCTTAGGTTTTTCCTGTTTGCATGTAATGCACTTGGAACATACCTTTTCCACATCTTTCTTCATATGTGGCCAATGAAAGTGTTCTTGCAAGATATCCAGTGTTTTGGCCACTCCAAAATGTCCCATTAAACCCCCACTATGGGCTTCATGAATCAATAAGTCTCTCATGGAACACTTTGGTATGCATAACCTGTTCATATGAAAAAGAAAGCCATCTACAAGATAAAATTTATCAAAAGCAGTATGTCCACAATTCTTATATATATGGCCGAAATCAGCATCATCATCATATAGTTCCTTAATATGTTCGAACCCTAAGACTTTAGCATTCAATGTAGTTATTAAAGCATATCGTCTAGACAAAGCATCTACAACTACATTATCTTTACCTGTTTTATATTGTATTACATAAGGAAATGTTTCAATGAATTCTACCCATCGGGCATGCCGTTTACTTAATTTACCTTGTCCCTTTAGTCATTTCAGGGATTCATGATCTGTATGTATGACAAACTCATTGGGTAGCAAGTAATGTTGCCATACTTGAAGTGCACGAACTAACACTAATAGTTCTTTGTCATAAGTCGAGTAGTTTAATTGTGCACCATTCAATTTCTCACTAAAATAAGCAATAGGTTGCTTATCTTGCATTAAAACAGCGCCGATTCCAATTCCTGAAGCATCACACTCAAGTTCAAAAGTTTTAGCAAAATCAGGTTGATACGAGTCATAAAGGCCCAATCCAAGTTCAAGAACGTGATGGGCTCAAATTGCCACAAGGCCCAATAACAAGATCAAAGGCCCGACAAATGCGGTCCAAACTAAATGGGACCATTCAAGAGCTTGTTAGCAAGGCCTTAGATGCATACACGAGAGAACAAGAAAATCAAGATTCACTTTCTTGTTTTCAAGAAAATCAAGAAACCGAATCTTGGCCCAATTTTGCTGTTCGAAGAGATTTCAAGGATCAAGAAAATCAAGATTTCAAATCTTGGAAATCTTGGTCCAAGAAACCAAATCTTGCAGCCAAAACGCATTGGATCTCCATTACGAGTGTCAACGACCCAATTTTGGTAGGAGATGGATCACGAGCCCAAATTCTTGAAGGCGAGGCCCAATAACCAAAATTTAGCCCAATCAAGAAATTTCTTCATACTTAGTTGAAAATCAGGCCAAAATGTCCAAGGGCCCAATTTGTAAACATCTTACTTGTTTAATTTAATTTTTTAATCTTTAGGAGCATTACATATAAAATTCGGCCCAAAACAGCCCATATAAGTGCATGGCCGAATTTACCTTGTTATTTTATTAATTAGGTTTAATTTTTATTAGTTACTTGTGAGATTAGGATTTGTTGGAGGCCTATATAAGCATTGGCCAGCCACCCTTTGTAAACACATCTTATTATTATTTTTTTCTATCAAATTTCAGATTTGTTGATTGCAGAATTTTCTTTGGGGTTTTCTCCAAGAATTCTCTCTTGAGTTTTCTTTAGAAGTTGTTTTAACAATCTTTTGATTGTGGGAGCCATCTTCAACCTTCTTCTTGCCATCGATATTCTTTGGAGGGGAGATTAGAGCCGTTTGAAGAGATTTGTGAAATCTTTCGGGATTTCAAGGATCTTTAGGACTTATCCTTTAATTCTTGCTGTTTTCGATTTCTTTCTTTACATTTCTTTGCTTATACTTGTGCCGATTTCTCATCTAATATTTTGCTGTTCTTGTTTGTTTTCCAGCATTGATTAAACTCAAGATCTCATCGTTTAAGTTGTTCTCCTATTGGCAGCACCCATTCGAACCCAAAAATCCCCAATTCCTAGGGTTTGGCCGATTGGATTTCTTTCAATTTGGGGATCAATTGATTGCTGGAAATTAGGCATTCTTGGCCGAATCAATCCCTTGGTAGATTCGTATCCTTTCCATACTTTCAATTCCGTGTGATTCGCTTATCCTATTTCTTTGTTTCTTGCTGCTCATTTAATTGAATTTGGGGAATTTCAATTCAATTCAGATTTGCTTTTAATCTTGTTCTTTGTTTTAATTTTCAGATCTGTTCGTTTAGATCTTTCGTAGGAGTTTCCCGTGACTTGGCAACTCGATCTTGGTCCGTGCGCAACTCCGTATCACAGGTAATTTAAGCAAAGGAGCAGAACATAACTTAGCTTTTAGAGTTTGAAAGGCCTTTTCTTGGGTTTCACCCCATTTGAAACCCACTGATTTCTTTATAACCTCTGTCAATGGGGCAGCAATAGTAGAGAAATCTTTCACAAATCGTCTATAAAAACTAGCCAAACCATGGAAAGATCTCACCTCAGTTACCGATTTAGGAGTCGGCCACTCCTTAATTGCCTTGACTTTGTCCTCGTCGACATGAATACCTTGAGCACTAACTATGAAACCTAAAAATATTAGTTTATCACAACAGAATGTGCATTTTTCAAGGTTGGCAAATAATCTTTCATCTCGTAGAATATTCAAAACGGTTCACACATGGAAAACATGATCATCTAATGTCTTTGAGTAAATTAAAATATCATCAAAATAAACTACTACAAATTTACCCAAGTGAAGCCTCAAAACATGATTCATTAATCTCATAAATGTACTAGGTGCATTAGTAAGGCCGAAAGGCATAACTAACCAATTATACAATCCAAATTTTGTTTTGAAGGCTGTTTTCCATTCATCCCCTTCCCTCATTCGAATTTGATGATAACCACTTTTTAAATCAATTCTTGTAAATATAATTGAACCATGTAATTCATCAAGCATATCATCAAGTCTAGGAATTGGATGTCGATACTTTACCGTTATTTTGTTGATTGGGTGACAATCAACACACATACAAAACGTACCATCTTTCTTTGGCACCAATAAGACAGGATCAACACAAGGGCTTAGGCTTTCAAGGATGTACCCTTTGTCTAGTAACTCCTCAACTTGCCTTTGCAATTCTTTTGTCTCCTCGGGATTGCATCTATAGGCTGGTCGATTCGGAATCGAAGCTCCGGGTACTATGTCAATTTGATGTTCAATCCCTCGTAAAGGTGGTAAACCTTTAGGGGCCTCACTAAAAACATCCTCATAATCCTGCAAAAGAGATTGAAACACACTAGGCAAATTTTTGTTAACGTTAGATAAAGATAAATAATTTTGCCTAAACCTCACAAGGATACAAGGCTGTTTATTGAGTAGGGTTCTCCTCACATCTTTTTTTGTTGCCAAAAGAATTTTTTCGCTCATTTTACCACTTGTTGATTCACTCACCTTTGGGCTTTTTAAATTTTGACTATTTTTACTATTAGCCTCTTTTCTCTCTGTCTTTTGTATTTGCTCTTTCTCCCTTACCCCCTCACAAAATTTTATCATCTTCAATTGATCTTTGTATACATCAGTAGGATTTAAAGGAGCAAAAGTGAATTTCTTACCTTTAAATACAAGGGAGTATCGATTAATTTTACCTTGGTGTGTAACATCACGATCAAATTGCCAAGGCCGTCCAAGAAGCAAATGTGCCGCATGCATTGGGACCACATCACACCATACTTCATCCTCATAATTGCCAATCTTAAAAGTGACCAAGGACTGTTTCGTAACTTTGACTTCGGAGCATTCATTAAGCCATTGAAGGTGATATGGCTTAGGGTGTTTAGTACAAGGCAACTTTAAAGAATCCACCAAATAGCTACTCACTACCCTTTCCTCGTCTTTTTCTTTTGTTTCTTTTTCTAACTCATTTTCTCTTCTTTCTTCAACTTCTTTTTCAATTTTCTTGTCTGTTTCACATTCCTTTTCACTCCCAATCTCTTTTTGCTCTTTTTCATTCTCTTTTTCTTTTTTCTCACTTGTTTTAACAACATAATTTTTCAGTTTGATTTGGTCCTCATGGACTTGTTCCGAAGTGAGTGGCACTAAGGTGATTTTCCTTCCTTGATGCTTGAAAGAATACCTATTGGTACGACCATCGTGAGTGACCTTCCGATCTAGTTGCCATGGTTCTCCTAGCAACAAATGGCAGGCTTGAATAGGTATTACGTCGCACACGACTTCGTCTTGATACTTACTGATAGAAAAGGCGATGCGCACTTGTTGAGTGACCTTAAATTGGCCTTCGTTGCTAAGCCCTTGTAGTTGATAAGGTCGTGGATGCTTGGTAGTGGTTAAGCAAAGCTTTTCCACCATCATCGTGCTGGCTATGTTTGAGCAACTTTCACCATCAATAATAACTCTACAAAGCTTACCTTGTACATGGAAACGAGTATGAAAGAGATGTTCTCGTTGCTGCTCACTCTTTGGTTTTGCCAAAGATGGTTGTCCACGATCATGAAGATCATAATCAGTTCTAGGGACACGTCGAGGACCACGCCTATGAGCAGGGGGCTGATTATCCATATCTTCCTTGATTGGATCTCGATATTGAGGTTCTTGATTCAATCGTACCTCATTCAAAGTAGTATTCAATGCTTGAAGTGTAGCATTTATTTGTGTGATTGCAGCAGCATGACCGTCTAACTGTTGTTGGACTTTCATAAGTGTATCATTATGGTCATCTTTAGACATTTTTCAAAAATCTGCAAAAATAAACACTCAACACTCTAAAATAAAAGTTAGCAAACCTCACCGTTAATCACTCAAAAAGAAAATTCAAACTCTCAATGAGGTAGAATTCAATCTTGTGAGTTCTTTATCAGAGTTTATATCAACTAATTAGAGTGTATGAACCAAACTACCAAAGAATCCTAATTTGCACTAGGATGCCAAAAACTGACGAGACACCAATTGATTCGTGTTGCACCGAGGAAGGATTGTGCACACGTTTAAATCATAATAACACAAGAAACAAGAAGGTGTTAGATATTGTAAAGGGAGAATAAAAAGCAAACAAATGAAAACCTACAGCTAAGAATCAATAAAAATTGCTGAAAACAGAAAAACCCGAAAAACTGCGGAGTAACTTAAAAACTTCGTTCGAGGTGTTCCCGATCTCAAAAAATCATGAAAATAAATCTTGAATGTACTTAAATATTGAATTTTTGATCTGGAAAGTTTGGGCACCAAACTCAACCCGCTGAATATTTTTTAAAATTTTATTGGATTTCGTCTTTTTTCGATTTTTTGACTTTTTTGACTGATTTTTTGCGGGAATAATTTTTTTATATTCAATAATAGTGCCAAAAATATGAATGTAAAATTTCAGATCAATTGGACAACGTTTACCCACTCAAATGAATATTTTTTGAAAGATTTTTCTGGGTAAAACTGCTGTTTTTGCTTTAAAAATTTGAGATCAGTTTAGAAATCAACCAAGAACACCCAAAACGCCCAAAATCTGATACCAAATGATATATAGGTGCGCGCGGACCAAGATCGAGTTGTCAAGTCACCGGAAACTCCTACGAAAGGCTCTAGACGAATAGATCTGAAACGAAACAGCAAGATAAGTTTAAACCAATCAGATCTAGGATTAAAATTATCAATGAATAGCAAGGTTAAAGAAACTCTTAAAGACGGCTTATTCTTGTAAGCCAAGAACCGATTTATGCTTAAAAAGTGATTTTCCCAATAGCCGACCTATTAGATTAAGAAAGAAACAACGAATCAGATCTCAGATCAATAAAAAAAATAACAATCAGATTAATAAAGGAAGATTAGGGCTTAGTGCGACAAGTAGAAGAGGAAGAAAGATTGATGAAGTAAAACGAATCTTGAACCCCCAAATCAGATTGCGAATATGTTTAATTGAATTCCCAAGATGAATTCCCCCAAATAACAGCAACCGAAAACACCCCAAAAGATTAAACAAGAATCGGCAAATCCCTAAAATTTGGGGATTTATGGAGCAAGTAATTGCTGTCAATAAGAAATCAATTGAATGAGGCGATCTTGGAGTTTAATCAAGGCTGAAACACAAACAAGAACAACAAAGAAGTGAGAAGAAGATTCGGCACAAGTAATAATAAAGAAAATAAATTGAACAGCAAGAAATAATAATAAGTCCTAAGAACCCTTGAATTCTGATACGAGGTTGCGCGTGGACCAAGATCGAGTTGCCAAGTCACGAGAAACTCCTATGAAAGCTCTAGACGAATCAGATCTGAAATCAAAACAAAGAACAAGATTAAAAAAAAAATCAGAATTGAATTGAAATTCCCCAAATTCAATTAAAAGAGCAGCAAGAAACAAAGAAATAGAATAAGCGAATCAAACGGAATTGAAAGTATGGAAAGGATGCGAATCTGCCAAGGGATTGATTCGGCCAAGAATGCCTAATTTCCAGCAATCAATTGATTCCCAAATTGAAAGAAATCCAATCGGCCAAACCCTAGGAATTGGGGATTTTTGGGTTCGAATGGGTGCTGCCAATAGGAGAACAACTTAAACGATGAGATCTTGAGTTTAATCAATGCTGGAAAACAAGCAAGAACATCAAAATATTAGATGAGAAATCGGCACAAGTATAAGCAAAGAAAACTAAAGAAAGAAATCGAAAACAGCAAGAATTAAAGGATAAGTCCTAAAGATCCTTGAAATCTCGAAAGATTTCACAAATCTCTTCAAACGGCTCTAATCTCCCCTCCAAAGAATATCGATGGCAAGAAGAATGTTGAAGATGGCTCCCACAATCAAAAGATTGTTAAAACAACTTCTAAAGAAAACTCAAGAGAGAAATCTTGGAGAAAACCCCAAAGAAAATTCTGCACTCAACAAATCTGAAATTTGATAGAAAAAATAATAATAAGATGTTGTGTTTACAAAGGGTGGCTGGCCAATGCTTATATAGGCCTCCAACAAATCCTAATCTCACAAGTAACTAATAAAAATTAAACCTAATTAATAAAATAACAAGGTAAATTCGGCCATGCACTTATATGGGCTGTTTTGGGCCGAATTTTACATGTAATGCTCCTAAAGATTAAAAAATTAAATTAAACAAGTAAGATGTTTACAAATTGGGCCCTTTGACATTTTGGCCTGATTTTCAACTAAGTATGAAGAAATTTCTTGATTGGGCTAAATTTTGGTTATTGGGCCTCGCCTTCAAGAATTTGGGCTTGTGATCCATCTCCTACCAAAATTGGGTCGTTGAGGCTCGTAATGGAGATCCAATGCGTTTTGGCTGCAAGATTTGGTTTCTTGGACCAAGATTTCCAAGCTTTGAAATCTTGATTTTCTTGATTCTTGAAATCTCTTCGAACAGCAAAATTGGGCCAAGATTCGGTTTCTTGATTTTCTTGAAAACAAGAAAGTGAATCTTGATTTTCTTGTTCTCTCGTGTATGCATCTAAGGCCTTGCTAACAAGCTCTTGAATGGTCCCATTTAGTTTGGACCGCATTTGTCGGGCCTTTGATCTCGTTATTGGGCCTTGTGGCAATTTGAGCCCATCACGTTCTTGAACTTGGATTGGGCCTTTATGACTCGTATCATTCCCCCTTCCTCAAAAAGATTCATCCTCGAATCTGAAAAATCAAATGGACTCGACTTTCCTCGATTGAACGGGACTAATGGCAATTGAGTCCACTTTATAAGCAGAATAATAAGGGTCGATTTACCTTTTCCATTGAATACAAACGTTCGCTCATCGGGGGCATAGTGTAGTTGAAGCTTTTCGGGCTCATGTATTGTGATTTTATCTTTGCCTATGTTGATCGTTTGAAAGCGTCTTTCATTTGAGAGGTATTGAAGTTGAAAGTTATCTTTCGGTCCTTCGAGAACCTGAAAAGTAGCAACACAAGAAAAATTCATATCTTGGTTAGTGAAAACATTCCTCACTAGCCTTTCCTCGTCTTTTTCTTTTGTTTCTTTTTCTAACTCATTTTCTCTTCTTTCTTCAACTTCTTTTTCAATTTTCTTTTCTTTTTCACATTCCTTTTCACTCTCAATCTCTTTTTGCTCTTTTTCATTCTCCTTTTCTTTTTCCTCACTTGTTTTAACAGAATTTTTCAGTTTGATTTGGTCCTCATGGACTTGTTTCGGAGTGAGCGGCACTAAGGTGAGTTTCTTTCCTTGATGCTTGAAAGAATACCTATTGGTACGACCATCGTGAGTGACTTTTCGATCCAGTTGCCATGGTTCTCCTAGCAACAAATGGCATGCTTGAATAGGCATTATGTCGCACACAACTTCGTCTTGATACTTACCGATAGAAAAGGCGATGCGCACTTGTTGAGTGACCCTAAATTGGCCTTTGTTGCTAAGCCCTTGTAGTTGATAAGGTTGTGGATGCTTGGTAGTGGTTAAGCAAAGCTTTTCCACCATCGTCGTGCTGGCTATGTTCGAGCAACTTTCACCATCAATAATAACTCTACAAAGCTTACCTTGTACATGGCAGCGAGTATGAAAGAGATGTTCTCGTTGCTGCTCGCTCTTTGGTTTTGCCAAAGATGATTGTCCACGATCATGAAAATCATCATCCATTCTAGGGACATGTTGAGGGCTGCACCTATAGGGCTGGTTATCCCTATCTTCCTTAATTGGATCTCGATATTGATGTTTTTGATTCACTCGTACCTCATTCAAAGTAGTATTCAATGCTTGAAGTGTAGCATTTATTTGTGTGATTGCAGCAGTATGTTCGTCTAACTGTTGTTGGACTTTCATAAGTGCATCATTATTATCACCTTTAGACATCTTCAAAACCTGTAAAAAATAAACACTCAACACTTAAAAATAAAAGTTAGCAAACCTCACCATTAATCACTCAAAAAGAAAAATCAAATTCTCAATGAGGTCGAATTCAATCTTGTGAGTTCTTTATCAGAGTTTATATCAACCAATTAGAGAGTGTGAACCAAACTACCAAAGAATCCTAATTTGCACTAGGATGCCAAAAACTGACGAGACACCAAGTGATTCGTGTTGCACCGAGGAAGGAGTTGTGCACACGTGTAAATCCTACTAACACAAGAAACAAGAAGGTGTTAGATAACATAACGGAAGAATAAAAGCAAACAAATGAAAACCTACAGCTAAGAATCAATAAAAATTGCTGAAAACAGAAAACCCGAAAAACTGCGGAGTAACTTGACAACTTCGTTTGAGGTGTTCCCGATCTCCAAAAATCACGAAATTAAATCTGGAATGTCCTTATATATTTAATTTTTGATCTGGAAATTTTGGGCACCAAATTCAACCCGCTGAATCTTTTTTTAAATTTTTATTGAATTTCGTCTTTTTTGATTTTTTTGACTTTTTTGACTGATTTTTTTGCGGGATTAATTTTTTTATATTTAATCACAGTGCCAAAAATATGTATGTATAATTTCAGATCAATTGGACAACGTTTACCCACTTAAATGAATTTTTTTCGAATAATTTTTTTGGGTAAAACTGCTGTTTGTGCTTTAAAAAATTGAGATCAGTTTAGAAATCAACCAAGAACACCTAAAACGCCCAAAATCTGAAACCAAATGATATAGGGGGCAAGCAGACCAAGATCGAGTTACCAAGTCACGAGAAATTCCTACGAAAGCTCTAATCGAACAGATCTGAAATCAAAACAAAGAATAAGATTAAAAATAAATCAGATCTGGAAATTAAGATCCCCAAAACAATCAAGAACAGCCAAGAATCAAAGATCTTATGAATAGATGTTTTCGGAATGCAAAAACACGAAATCGATCTCCAAGATTGATTTTCAACAAGCCGAATCTGTCCAAGAACTAAACCGATGAATAAAGCCCCAAATTCCAGCAACTTGATTTTTCCCAAAATTCCAGCAACCTAAAACAGTCAGTTTTGACAAGAAGAATTCGACAAGATTAATTGGAAAAGATAAGTTTAGTCGAATTTGGCTACCAAGAATGAGTACCGATCGATCTTTTTGAGTAATAAAGATGGCTGGAAATTCACAAGAAGAATAAACAAGTTAGATCAAAAGAATCGGCATAAACAGAATTTAAAAGAAAAGAATGAACAGCAAGAAAGTAAATTGAAGTCCTAAGAACCCTTGAATTCCCGAAAGAATTCACAAATTCCTTCAAACGGCTCTAATCTCCCCTCCAAAGAATATCGATGGCAAGAAGAAGGTTGAAGATGGCTCCCACAATCAAAAGATTGTTAAAACAACTTCTAAAGAAAACTCAAGAGAGAAATCTTGGAGAAAACCTCAAAGAAAATTCTGCACTCAACAAATCTGAAATTTGATAGAAAAAATAATAATAAGATGTTGTGTTTACAAAGGGTGGCTGGCCAATGCTTATATAGGCCTCCAACAAATCCTAATCTCACAAGTAACTAATAAAAATTAAACCTAATTAATAAAATAACAAGGTAAATTCGGCCATGCACTTATATAGGCTGTTTTGGGCCGAATTTTACATGTAATGCTCCTAAAGATTAAAAAATTAAATTAAACAAGTAAGATGTTTACAAATTGGGCCCTTTGACATTTTGGCCTAATTTTCGACTAAGTATGAAGAAATTTCTTGATTGGGCTAAATTTTGGTTATTGGGCCTCGCCTTCAAGAATTTGGGCTCGTGATCCATCTCCTACCAAAATTGGGTCGTTGACGCTCGTAATGGAGATCCAATGCGTTTTGGCTGCAAGATTTGGTTTCTTGGACCAAGATTTCCAAGATTTGAAATCTTGATTTTCTTGATTCTTGAAATCTCTTCGAACAGCAAAATTGGGCCAAGATTCGGTTTCTTGATTTTCTTGAAAACAAGAAAGTGAATCTTGATTTTCTTGTTCTCTCGTGCATGCATCTAAGGCCTTGCTAACAAGCTCTTGAATGGTCCCATTTAGTTTGGACCGCATTTGTCGGGCCTTTGATCTCGTTATTGGGCCTTGTGGCAATTTGAGCCCATCACGTTCTTGAACTTGGATTGGGCCTTTATGACTCGTATCAAATTCCCAAAAGAATTCACAAATTCCTTCAAACGGCTCTAATCTGCCCTCCAAAGAATATCGATGGCAAGAAGAAGGTTGAAGATGGTCCCACAATCAAAAGATTGTTAAAACAACTTCTAGAGAAAACTCAAGAGAGAAATCTTGGAGAAAACTCAAAGAAAATTCTGCTCTCAACAAATCTGAAATTTAAGAATAAATCTAAGTGTGTTGTGTACAAGGGGTGGCCGGCCATGCCTTTAAATAGGCCTCAAGTAATCCTAATCTAACAAGTAACTAATAAAATTAAACCTAATTAATAAAATAAAAAGGGGAAAATTCGGCCAAGCATATATATGGGCTGTTTTTGGGCCGAATTTTACATGTATGTTCCTAAAGCTTAAAAAATTAAATTAAACAATTAAAATGTTTATAAATTGGGCCCTTTGACATTTTGGCCTGATTTTCAACTAAGTATGAAGGAACTTCTTGATTGGGCTGGAATTTGGTTATTGGGCCTCGCCTTTAAGAATTTGGGCTCGTGATCCATCTCCTTCCGAAATTGGGTCGTTGATGCTCGTAACGGAGATCCAATGCGTGTTGGCTGCAAGATTTGGTTTCTTGGACCAAGATTTCCAAGATTTGAAATCTTGATTTTCTTGATTCTTGAAATCTCTTCGAATAGCATAATTGGGCCAAGATTCGGTTTCTTGATTTTCTTGAAAACAAGAAAGTGAATCTTGATTTTCTTGTTCTCTCGTGTATGCATCTAAGGCCTTGCTAACAAACTCTTGAATGGTCCCATTTAGTTTGGACCGCATTTGTCGGGCCTCTGATCTTGTTATTGGGCCTTGTGGCAACTTGAGCCCATCACTTTCTTGAATTTGGGTTGGGCCTTTATGACTTGTATCAGTCGGCCACTCCTTGATTGCCTTGACTTTGTCCTCATTGACATGAATACCTTGAGCACTAACTATGAAACCTAAGAATAGTAGTTTATCATAACAGAATGTGCATTTATCAAGGTTGGCAAATAATTTTTCAGCTCGCAGAATATCCAAAACAGTTCGAACATGGAAAACATGATCATCTAAAGTCTTGGAGTAAATTAAGATATCATCAAAGTAAACTACTACAAATTTACCCAAGTGTAGCCTTAAAACATGATTCATTAATCTCATAAATGTACTAGGTGCATTAGTAAGGCCGAAAGGCTTAACTAACCTGATAGGAAGTTGCGCGCGGACCAAGATCGAGTTGCCAAGTCACAGGAAACTCCTACGAAAGCCCTAAACAATCAGATCTGAAATGAAACAGAAAATTAAAATATTAGAACTTTGAATTTCTAAATCTGAAATAAAATCCCCAAATCAGCAAAGAATCAAATTGAGAATAGAAATAAGTGTTAATAAGGGTTCTTGAAACCCTAAAGGAGATTGCGATTCTGTCCAATTGAATACCAAGATAGTTTTCCCCAAATTTCGGCAATCTAATTTCACCCAAAAAGAGTATGGATGAATCGGCAAGAACCCTAGAAATTGGGGATTTTTTTTGAATCGATTATGTGCTGCCGACAAGAGATCGATTAAACGAAGAGTTCTTGGAGTTTAAACAAATCTGAAACGTGACAAAGAATAGCAAAGAGATTAGATCAAGATTCGACACAATCAGAAACAAATAAAAGAACTTGAACAGCAAGAATTAAATTAAAGTCCTAAGAAGCCTTGAAATCCCGAAAGATCTCACAACTCCCTTCAAACGGCTCTAATATCCCCTCCAAAGAATATCAATGGTAAGAAGAAGGCTGAAGATGGCTCCCACAATCAAAAGATTGTTAAAACAACTTCTAAAGAAAACCCAAGAGAGAATTCTTGGAGAAAAACTCAAAGAGAATTCTGCACTTAAACAAATCTGAAATTTTTGATATAATTGAGAAGTATCTAACAAGGTGGCTGGCCAAGCCTTTATATAGGCTTTTCAAATGTTTTCCTAATCTAATTAGAAAACTAAAACTAAAAGAACTCCTAATTATTTTAATTTTAAATAGAAATTCGGCCAAGGGCTTTTAATTGGGCCTCTTGGACTGAATATTTACATAAAAATTTAAACTAAGTATTTAAAAAAATAAAACTTTACAAATTTGGTCAGTTTGACAATTTGGCCTGATTTTCAAGTAAGTATGGTTTGTCTTCTTGTTTGGGCTTGGGTTGGGCCTTTGTGACTCGTATCATTCCCCCTTCCTCAAAAAGATTCGTCCTCGAATCTAAAAAATCAAATGGACTCGACTTTCCTCGATCGAATGGGACTAATGGCAATTGAATCCACTGAAAAGAATAGCCATGAGTTAGTAAATAGCAACGCAAACAAACTTGTAGTCCAATCATAAGCATAACGAAACAAGTACAACGCATGCGAATGGACAGTTCAGATTACCATGCGAATAAGCTAATTTACTCACCAATGCCTCGTCAAATATTCGAAACAAAGATGGACATGTTTTAAGGCATTCAGTCGTCTCAAATTGTTTCCACAAACCATGAATGAATTGCGAGTAATAAATCAAATGGTAAACATAATCGTCACAAGCAGGTATTTGAAAAGATTCACAAGGTTCACAGAGTTGCACAATCATACCATGCATTGATCGACGGTCTATAGATTCATTCACACATGCATTATCAAAAACAAGAATCTTTTTATCAACCATCAAAACATATAGATCATCAATAAATAAAATAGGACAGTCAAGCACATTTCGATCTAAGTGTTTTACAAAAATTAAATCATCAACACGATCTTTGTCACTATCCGAGGAGTACAGAAGTGTTTCAAAAGTTTCAAGCATCTTACCTTTATTAGCAGAAGAATAAGGGTCGATTTTACCTTTTCCACTTAAAACAAACCTTCGCTCATCGGGGGCATAGTGTAGTCGAAGCTCCGTTATTGAGTTAACCTTTGTCCAATAGAACTCAAACTTCATGTACAACCACATAAACTGTTTAAGGCACGAATATAAATTGAAAACAAATTTCGCAAATTTCGTTACCTTATTCACCAAAACAGATTTGCACCAATTCGAGAATTTTACACAAGGCAAATTAAGAGAATAACAACTCATGCTTCCTTTCGTAATGACTTTATCAACCACAATCGAAGAGTAACAATTAATTAGAACAAAATGAAGGGATCTTTTAAGAACTAAGTCACCTAAAGTTTTATCAATAATTTTCAAATCTGCACGGGACTCAGTGGCTAAAATTTCCTTACCTCGCTTACCTTCGGGCTCATGTAGTATGATTTCATCTTCAACCTTACCTATGTTGATCGTATGAAAGCGTCTTTCATCGGAAAGGTATTGAAGTTGAAAGTTATCTTTCGGTCTTTCGGGAACCTGAAAAGTAGCAACACAAGAAAAATTCATATCTTGGTTAGTGGAAACATTCCTCACTACCCTTTCCTTGTCTTTTTCTTTTGTTTCTTTTTCTAACTTATTTTCTCTTCTTTCTTCAATTTCTTTTTCACTTTTCTTTTCTGTTTCACATTCCTTTTCACTCTCAATCTCTTTTTGCTCTTTTTCATTCTCTTTTTCTTTTTTCTCACCTGTTTTAACAACAGAATTTTTCAGTTTAATTTGCTCCTCATGGACTTGTTCTGGAGTGAGCGGCACTAAGGTGATTTACCTTCCTTGATGCTTGATAGGATACCTATTGGTACAACCATCGTCAGTGACCTTTCGATCTAGTTTCCATGGTTCTCCTAGCAACAAATGGCAGGCTTGAATAGGTACTACGTCGCACACGACTTCGTCTTGATACTTACCAATAGAAAAGGCGATGCGCACTTGTTAAGTGACCTTAAATTGGCCTTCGTTGCTAAGCCCTTGTAGTTGATAAGGTCGTGGATGCTTGGTAGTGGTTAAGCAAAGCTTTTCCACTATCGTCCTGCTGGCTACGTTCGAGCAACTTTTACCATCAATAATAACTCTACAAAGCTTACCTTGTACATGGCAGCGAGTATGAAAGAGGTGTTCTCGTTGCTGCTCGCTCTTTGGTTTTGCCAAAGAGGGTTGTCCATGATCATGAAGATCATAATCAGTTCTAGGGACACGCCGAGGGCCGCGCCTATGGGGCTGGTTATCCCTATCTTCCTTGATTGGATCTCGATATTGAGGTTCTTGATTCAATCATACCTCATTCAAAGTAGTATTCAATGCTTGAAGTGTAGCATTTATTTGTGTGATTGCAGCAGCATGTCTGTCTAACTGTTGTTGGACTTTCATAAGTGTATCATTATGGTCATCTTTAGACATTTTCCAAAAACCTGCAAAATATAAACACTCAACACTCAACACTCAAAAATAAAAGTTAGCAAACCTCACCGTTAATCACTCAAAAAGAAATTCAAATTCACAATGAGGTAGAATTCAATCCTGTGAGTTCTTTATTAGAGTTTATATCAACCAATTAGAGAGTGTGAACCAAACTACCCAAGAATCCTAATTTGCACTAGGATGCCAAAAACTGACGAGACACCAACTGATTTGTGTTGCACCGAGGAAGAATTGTGCACACTTTAAAAATCCTACTAACACAAGAAAGAAGAAGGTGTTAGATAGTGTAAAGGAAAAATAAAGGCAAACAAATGAAAACCTACAACTAAGAATCAATAAAAATTGCTGAAAACAGAAAACCCGAGAACTGCGGAGTAACTTGACAACTTTTTTCGAGGTGTTCCCGATCTGAAAAAATCACGAAATTAAATCTGGAATGTCCTTAAATATTGAATTTTTGATCTGGAAAGTTTGGACACCAAACTCAACCCGCTGAATATTTTTTAAAATTTTATTGGATTTCGTCTTTTTTCGATTTTTTGACTTTTTTGACTGATTTTTTTGCGGGAATAATTTTTTTGTAGTCAATCACAGTGTGAAAAATATGTATGTAAAATTTTAGATCAATCGGACAACGTTTACCCACTCAAATGAATTTTTTTTTGAAATATTTTTCTGGGTAAAACTGCTATTTTTGCTTTAAAAAATTGAGATCAGTTTAGAAATCAACCAAGAACACCCAAAACGCCCAAAATCTGATACCAAATGATAGGAGGTTGCGCATGAACCAAGATCGAGTTGCCAAGTCACAGGAAACTCCTACGAAAACCCTAAACAATCAGATCTGAAACGAAACAGAAAATTAAAAGATTAGAACTTTGAATTTCTAGATCTGAAATAAAATCCCCAAATTAGCAAAGAATCAAATTGAGAATAGAAATACGTGTTAATAAGGGTTCTTGAAACCCTAAAGGAGATTGCGATTCTGTCCAATTGAATACCAAGATAGTTTTCCCCAAATTTCGGCAATCTAATTTCACCCAAAAAGAGTATGGATGAATCGGCAAGAACCCTAGAAATTGGGGATTTTTTTTGAATCGATTATGTGCTGCAGACAAGAGATTGATTAAACGAAGAGTTCTTGGAGTTTAAACAAATCTGAAACGCGACAAAGAACAGCAAAGAGATTAGATCAAGATTCGGCAAAATCAGAAACAAATAAAAGAACTTGAACAGCAAGAATTAAATTAAAGTCCTAAGAAGCCTTGAAATCCCAAAAGATCTCACAAATCCCTTCAAACGGCTCTAATCTCCCCTCCAAAGAATATCAATGGCAAGAAGAAGGCTGAAGATGGCTCCCACAATCAAAAGACTGTTAAAACAACTTCTAAAGAAAACCCAAGAGAGAGTTCTTGGAGAAAAACTCAAAGAGAATTCTGCACTTAAACAAATCTAAAATTTTTGATATAATTGAGAAGTATCTAACAAGGTGGCTGGCCAAGCCTTTATATAGGCTTTTCAAATGTTTTCCTAATATAATTAGAAAACTAAAACTAAAAGAACTCCTAATTATTTTAATTTTAAATAGAAATTCGGCCAAGGGCTTTTAATTGGGCCTCTTGGACTGAATATTTACATAAAAATTTAAACTAAGTATTTAAAAAAATAAAACTTTACAAATTGGGTCACTTTGACAATTTGGCCTGATTTTCAAGTAAGTATGGTTTGTCTTCTTGTTTGGGCTTGGGTTGGGCCTTTGTGACTCGTATCATAACCATTCATACAATCCAAATTTTGTTTTAAAGGCTGTTTTCCATTCATCCCCTTCCCTCATTCGAATTTGATGATAACCGCTTTTTAAATCAATTTTAGTAAATATGATTGAACCATGTAATTCATCAAGCATATCATCAAGTCTAGGAATTGGGTGTTGATACTTTTCCGTTATTTTATTGATTGGACGGCAATCAACACACATTCGATACGTATCATCTTTCTTTTGTACCAATAAGACAGGAACGGCACAAGGACTTAGGCTCTCACGAATGTACCCTTTGTCTAGTAACTCCTCAACTTGCCATTGCAATTCTTTTGTCTCCTCGAGATTGCATCTATAGGCTGGTCAATTTGGGATCGAAGCTCCGGGTACTAAGTCAATTTGATGCTCAATCCCTTGTAAATGTGGTAAACATTTAGGGGCCTCACTAAAAACATCCTCATAATCTTGCAAAAGAGGCTGAAATACACTAGGCAAATTTTTGTTAATGTTAGATAAAGATAAATAATTTTGCCTAAACCTCACAAGGATACAAGGCTGTTTATTAAGTAGGGCTCTCCTTACATCTTTTCTTTTGCCAAAAAAATTTTTCCTCTCATTTTACCACTTGTGGATTCACTTACCTTTGGGCTTTTTAAATTTTGACTTTTTCCACTACTAGCCTCTTTTCTCTCTGTCTTTTGTACTTGCCCTTTCTCCCTTACCCCCTCACAAAATTTCATCATCTTCAATTGATCTTTATACACATCAGTGGGATTTAAAGGAGCAAAAGTGAATTTTCTACCTTTAAACACAAGGGAGTATCGATTAAGTTTACCTTGGTGTGTAACATCACGATCAAATTGCCAAGGCCGTCCAAGGAGCAAGTGTGCCGCATGCATTGGGACCACATCACACCATACTTCATCCTCATAATTCCCGAGCTTAAAAGTGACTGAGGACTGTCTCGTAACTTTAACTTCAGAACATTCGTTAAGCCACTGAAGGTGATATGGCTTAGGGTGTTTGGTGCAAGGTAACTTTAAAGAATCCACCAAATAGCTACTCACTACATTCGAGCAACTCCCATTATCAATAATAAGTGAACATAAGTTACCTTTAATAAAACACCGAGAATGGAAAATATTGGTCCTTTGGTTATCATCATCTTTCATCTGGATGTTAAGGGTTCGATGAACTACAAGGCATTAAAAATCAGCAAAGTCCCCTTCTTTTGGTGGTTCGACCAACTCTTCGCCATTATCACTGTCATCCACAAGTTCTGGCATATCTGGATCTGTTTTATCAGAGTTAGAAGTGTACTCACCATTATCTTTCAGAAGAAGTAATCTCGTGTTAGGGCATTCCCTACTATAATGACCACGCCCTTTGCACTTAAAGCATTCAACCTCACGAGTCCTCTTCACACTCGAATCACCTAAATTGGGCTGCTTAGAAGGTGTTTGCGTTTTAACAGGAGCCCCTTTTTTCCAATCTGATTGCTTACTTCCATTACTCAAAGAAGACTTATTAGTAACAAAAGGTGATTTTGAACTCTTAAAATCAGAATTAGAATTGTTACCTCGGTAATATTGTGAAGTCGAGAAGGAACCAAACATTTGTTCCTTTAGTTGTTGCTCGATCTCAATGGCTTTATGAACTACTTCTTCCAAACCAAGCCATGAGTTATACTTGTTTTGTTATGCTTATGATTGGACTACAAGTTTGTTTGTGTTGCTATTTACTAACTCATGGCTATACTTTTCAGTGGACTCAATTGCCATTAGTCCCGTTCGATCGAGGAAAGTCGAGTCCATTTGATTTTTCAGATTCGAGGACGAATCTTTTTGAGGAAGGGGGGAATGATACGATTCACAAAGGCCCAATCCATGTTCAAGAACGTGATGGGCTCAAATTACCACAAGGCCCAATAACGAGATCAAAGGCCAGACAAATGCATTCCAAACTAAATGGGACCGTTCAAGAGTTTGTTAGCAAGGCCTTAGAAGAAAATCAAGATTCACTTTCTTGTTTTCAAGAAAATCAAGAAATCGAATCTTGGCCCAATTTTGCTGTTTGGAGTGATTTCAAGAATCAAGAAAATCAAGATTTCAAATCTTAGAAATCTTGGTCCAAGAAACCAAATCTTGCAGCCAAAACGCATTGGATCTCCATTACGAGCATCAACGATCCAATTTCGGTAGGAGATGGATCACAAGCCCAAATTCTTGAAGGCGAGGCCCAATAAGCAAATTCCTAGCCGAATCAAGAAATCCATACATACTTAGTTGAAAATCAGGCCAAATATCAAAGGGCCCAATTTGTAAACATTTTATTTGTTAATTTAATTTTTTAGGCTCTAGAGATATTACATGTTAAATTCAGCCCAAAACAGCCCATTTAAGTGTTAGGCCGAAATTCTTTTATTATTTTTATTATTTAGGGTTAATTTTTAAGTTTCCTAATGAGATTAGGATTAGTTTGAGGCCTATATAAGTGATGGCCGGCCACCCCTTGTACACACTACTACTCAAAATACATTAAAATTTTCAGATTTGTTAAGTACAGAATTTTCTTTGGGGTTTTCTCCAAGAATTCTCTCTTGAGCTTTCTTTAGAAGTTGTTTTAACAATCTTTTGATTGTGGGAGCCTTCTTCAACCTTCTTCTTGCCATAGATATTCTTTGGAAGGGAGATTAGAGCCGTTTGAAAAGAGTTGTGAATTCTTTCAGGTTTTCAAGGCTTCTTAGGACCTATCTTTTTAAATTACTTGTTGTTCAATTTCTTTTCTTTATTTCTGTTTTGTGCCGATTCTTTATTGATCTATTTGCTCTTATTGTTTTGTTTTTAGCCCTTTCCATCTTAAAGAATCGATAAATCTTTCTCTTGTTGGCAGTAAGGAATTGGCCTTAAATCCCCAATTTCAAGGGTTCTTGTCGTTCATACATATTCTGATTGGGGGCCATTCGGTTACTGGAATTTGGGCATTAGTTTGCCGATTTAATTTTGGGCAGCAAGAAAACGTTTCCTGATCCTTAATTTCAATTGATCTTGCCATCATCTTTACCTATCTTTTATTCATTCGATTACTGAATTTTTAAACATTAACTTGCTGTTGTGATTACTCTTTTCAGATTCGGTAGGTTGGAATTATTTTGATTGCAAAATTTGAGTTCTTGACATCCAAGAGTTGCTATTCTTAAGGGCGTTTGTTTCTTGGCTGTTCTTTGTTGATTTGAGTATTCTCATTTACATATCTGATTAGATCTAATTTTATTCTTTGTCTCGTTTACAGATCTGTTCATTTAGAGTCTTTGTAGGAGTTTCCTCGTGACTTGGCAACTCAATCTTGGTCCGCGCACAACCCTCTATCAGTAGAACTTACATTGTACTCATCGGGTAGGTCAATTTTGTATGCATTATCATTGATCCACTCGAGTACTTGGAAAGGCCCATCGCCTCTTGGGTCCAACTCGGTCTTTCCTTTTGTAGTGATGCAAACCCGGCTCCGTCGAGTGATCCGAGTCTTTTATATGTTTGATCGTCTAACAAGAAATATCGTTCGTTTATGTGGCTTGGTTTGGAAAGATGAATAAGTATGGAGTAGGATAACAATGATAGGTTCAATTGGCAGAATTTAGATGACAAAGGCTTGATGATCAAAGATACAAAGAAATAAAACGTTTCAGAAATGGAATGGAATGAAATGGCTTAAGGTCGAAGCTGAACCAACACTATATCGAGTGTTGACCCTAGGCTTATAAGACACTTAAAGTGGATTCTGGGATAGTTTGAAACCTTGACCCGTTACCTAGTGATACGAGCTCGTTTCGTAAGAATTAACGAGTCGTAATATTTCCCGGTCGAACTTAGGTAGTGTTGGTTTTGAAACAAATTCAAGTCTTGGTGTTTGAAATTAAATGGCTTTAGGATCAAAGGAGTTTGATAGGTTTTTGTTTGCTGGATAATTAGATGAAACAAGATCGAACCCTTATTAGCAAATAAGGACCCGGGCTTAAGGTTTCAAAGAAAGAAAAGGAATTAGGATAAAAATCGAGACCCTCTATTTAGCAAAATAGGAACCTACGATTTGAAGAACGCCACACCAAAGGGTGATAAGTTCGAAACAAAGTCAGATTGACGCCACTTGTTTAAGATAAGTCAATTTGAGCTTTGGAGAATAAAGAGAGTGAATTAACTCACTAAAATTATATTTCATTCAAAAATTTGTCAAAAAGTCCTTTTACAAGAAATTCAGCAACTATTTATAGTTTAAGTGCTGGTAACCGAATGGACAATTTCAAAACTTAAAAACTAAGTAAACATTGAACTAATCTTGAGTTGAAATTCATGAATGGTCTTAAATCAATGCTCGGCTGAATATAGACCAAGAAAGAGCTTTCAACGAACTTGGAAAATTGGCAGCATCTACATTCGGCCAATGGAGTTTAATAAGGTCATTCATGAAGCAACTCTTGCTGAAAAATTACCAGCAATAATTAGCAACTTGAACAGCCATTTGGAAGTGTGAATGGACGGTTTTGAAGGGCCATAAGGTGTAAACATGGCTGGACATGGTGTGAACATCTTAATGCCTTCTTGAGAAGAGAATCGGCCATGACTTGGGGTGATGAATTGGCTGAATAGTTGCTTAGGAAAATGACAAAATTAATTCAGCTTCAATGCATGAATTGTACCAGCTGCACATTCATCTTCTCATTCATTGAATCTTCATACATGAATCTTCCCAATGAATCTCCAAATTCGGCTGCACCTAAAATAAAACACATGAACTTAATTAATTCAAAACAAATTCAGCTGAACTATTTTAAGACATAACGTAGACACACTAATTAACATTAAGACAAATTAAATATGAACTAAACAAGACACATTAATTCGGCTAGACTTAATTAAATATGTCTTATATTCAAACAAATTTAATAACATCTAGACACATTCAATTCAGCTAAAATAACATATTAAACACTTGTACTAATTAATGACATATTTATAAGCTGTAGTAAAACTTAATTAAGTGCTTATTTAAATGGTCCAAAAATTCCAGCAATTAATTAATTAGCTGGAACGAAATTCAGCTTCAAAGAAGTTGAAAATGTTCAGCTCGTCTCTAAGATCTTTGCTATCATTTTCCTCAATTCGTTCCACCATTACTGAAATAGCATCTTTGAATCGTTTAGCTCTAGCTCGTGTTATCAGACCAATGGGCTGTTTGATATCTTCTTGTTCGATCTCTACTTGGTTCGTAGGCAAGCTCACATCATTCCCCTCCTTTTCAGAACGATTTGTCCTCGAATCGCAATCTGCATCAAACGGAGACAAATCAGAAACATTAAAGGTCAACATTATATTCACCAGGCAAATCCAACTTATAAGAATTATCGTTAATTCGTTCGAGGACTTGAAACGGTTCATCCCCTCTCGGAAGTAGTTTAGATCTTCGTTGCATAGGAAATCTCTCCTTGCGCATATGCAACCAAACCCATTCTCTGAGCTCAAACACAACTCGTTTACGACCCTTGTTAGCATGTTGTTCATAATTCTTTGTCTTTGCCTCAATGTTGTCTCGAACTCGTTGGTGCAATTGCTTGACGAAATCAGTTTTGCGCTTTCCATCTACATGAATAAGTTGGTTAGAAGGAAATGGCATTAAATCAAGTGGTGTTAACGGATTGAAACTATAAACGATTTCAAAAGGAGAAAATTTGGTAGCTGAGTGAACAGCTCGATTATACGCAAACTCCACATGTGGTAAACAATCTTCCCAAGCCTTCAAATTTTTTCGGATGATAGCTCGAAGCAATGTAGACAAGATCCGGTTGACCACTTCAGTTTGGCCGTCCGTTTGTGATACAACCTCGGTTTAGTAGTTGAACCCGAGTCGTTTAGTTCCTGATCGTAAATGAAGAAGTATAATATAATAGAAAAAGAGAAAGTATAATTGAATTCAAAGAAATCAAGTAGGTTTGATCAAAGATGGATGTGGATTTGGTTTAAAGCAAAAATGGTATGACTAAGAATGGTTGAGTTCGGTTTAGGATTAATTAAGAAATGGATTTGGTTTTGGTACGAATTGGAATTGGGAAATGGTTTGGGTTTGGTACGAAATGGTAATGTAATTTGGTACGAAATGGAAATGTAATTTGGTACGAAATGGAAATGTAATTTGGTTCGAAATGGAAATGGTTCAAAAAGGTCAAGAGTGAACCAACACTAAAGGAGAGTGTTGACCCGAAACTTATAGGACCTAAATGAGTTAAAATGGTTGATAGGGACCTTGACTCGATACTTAGGAAAGTATGAACCAAAGGTATCAAAGGTGAACGCCACACTCGGGTTTAGGGAGTGATAAGTTCAAAAGAAAGACTCGGAAAGACGCCACTAGAAGCTAGATAAGTCTTACGGGTCTCGAACGAAATTTGAGAGAAAATGCCTCACAAATTTGGCAGCAATTCGTTACTTAAAATGTCAAAAAGTCCTTTACAAAGTAAAAATTCAGCTATTTATAATAATCTCCTAAGCTAGCCGAATGGTCTCTTACAATCCTTAAAGAGTAAGCAAATAAACCACTTAAATGTGCTAGCTAGATTCGGCTGAACTTGACAAGCTTCTAGAACTCTCATTGAACCTTGGTCACTTTGAATGGTGCATGAAGGAGTTAGGTTCGGCCAATGTACATAAATGAGCTCATTTAAGTTGTATCTTTTGCTGAAAAGTGACCAGCCATTAAGAGGGATTTGAATGGCCAAATGAAGTGTGAACACTCGGTTCCAAAGAGTCCTTATGATGCAATCGAGCCCCATGAGTTATCAAGTGCGAACGATGATGTTTCCCTCGAGCTGCCTAAAGGACCTATTACCAGAGCTAGGGCTAAGAAGTTTAAAGACACAATTTCATCTTTGGTTGATCAGGTTTGGGGTGAATCCGTGGCCAGTCTACTTGAAAACTCATGGACCAGCAAGATGAGCAAACCGTGCACTTTACTTCAAGCTCTTCCAGCTTAATTTTTAACAAGCTCGTTTTTAGCTTATTCATTTTTTTGAAATAATTAATTAAATTGTCTTAGTTGCTGTTGAGTTTAATTTGAGTCTTAGTTAAATATTTCTTGGTTCAGCCGAATTAATGTGTGAGATTTAAGCTAAGTAAATTTGTTGAATTTGCTAGGACAACGTACATGGACGGCAAAGAAGAGGTGGACTGCAACATGCATAAAAGCCGAATTGATGTGGAGGTGAACGGCATGAAATTAAGGAAGCATTTGACCAACATCATGCATAATTCATGGGAGAATTTGAGGAAGCATTTGACCAACATCATGCATAATTCATGGAAGAATTTGAGGAAGCATTTGACCAACATCATGCATAATTCATGGAAGAATTTGAGGAAGCATTTGACCAACATCATGCATAATTCATGGAAGAATTTAAGGAAGCATTTGGCCAACATCATGCATAATTTATGGAACAAATTAAGGAAGCACCATGGCCGAATTTGGCTTCCAATTTTGCCCATTCGGCTACCCTTTTGTTTTGCCTATAAATATGTGTTAAATTTCATTGTAAAGCATCAAGAACCTTGAATTAATGTTTTTACATTTTGTGAGATTGTTTACAACTCTCATTGTTCTCCAAAGACTCGTTTGACTTATCAAGTAACCCTTGTGGCGTCAACCCATTCTTCTTATCCGAACTTATCACTTTGCACCCAAAGTGTGGCGTTCAAGTTATACCGAGGTTCCTATCATACTTGATAGTGGGTCAAGGTTCATACTTGATAGTGGGTCAAGGTTCCATTCTATACTTCCACAAATCCACCTTAACCAAATAGAAATCAGGGTGATACTCTCTAGTGTTGAATCATTTCTGGAGTTAAGTCCATTTTCTCCATTCCCACAAATCACCGCAAAAATTAACTATCCATTTTATTTGTTTTTCTTTATCCTTTACTCCCATTCACGATCGGGCAATACGTGCGGCTCGACACATCCGTAACTGGGTTCGTATCATCTGGTATCAGAGCTAGCCGAATCGGAGTAAGAATCATCATCTTTGATATTACGGTTTTGTAAAAAAAATCAAAAAAAAAATTTTCCTACGGTCTAGGCGCGGACGAAAAGAACATGAAAGATCCGCAAAAAAAAGTCTGGAAACCCTTCAACAAAATTTTTTTAGAATCATAATCTACACTCCTTTATACCCCTTTGAGTGAATTTTCACGCTTTCAAAAAAAATTGTATCCAATTTATTTTTTTTCTTTCTTTCTTCTTTTGTATTCGGTATTAAAAAAAAGAGGAATTCAAAAAAAATTTGAAATTAAAAAAAAAGTGATTGAAGTTCATTTTAAGTTTTGTTTGATAGCCTACCATTTCCGACATCATTACCCACCAAGCCAACTCAATTTTGTAAGCCGACGCCAAATGGTATTGATTCGTCTATCTAGTTTGCGGAGAACTTCGAGAGGCAAAAATCGAGTGGTAAAAGGCAAGAGCGATTGGTGAGACCATAAGAGAGGAGTAAAAGCCAAATTGTGTGAAATTTTCTTTGTGAGGAATTGGTGAGAATTTTGTGGTGAGGTATTTAATTTTTTGTTATTATTATTATTATTTTTAACATTTCTTCTTTTAGTATATAATCATGTCTCAAGATACCGAGCAAAACGTGGTGGGAAGACCTAAAAGGCAACTGATAAGAAATGTCGCACCGGGAGGAGGAGGAGTTCCCGATTTAGGCCAACAAGCCCTCTTAAGAGAATTTCAACGAATGCTCCGTAACGAGCTTGAATCCATCAATGAGAGGCTAGATCGAGTGGAAGGAGGGCCAACACGAGAAGGAACCCCTCAAGGATTGAGAAGGGAGCGGGGGCGAGCAAGACCTTTTGTGGATGATCCCTTCGAGCCAAGCGAGGAGGAAAGTGACCAAGCATTGGATCAAAACGAAAGACGACGAGGTCAAAGGAATAAGGGTCCTAGAGATCGAGGCCAAGTTGATGATGATTTAAAAGGTATTAAACTATCCATTCCTCCCTTTCATGGGAAATCTGATCTGGAAGCCTATCTAGAATGGGAGAGAAAAATAGAGGTGATCTTCGAGTGTCACAACTACTCGGAGAGCAAAAAGGTGAAATTGGCGGCAATCGAGTTCTCCGATTACGCAATGGTATGGTGGGATCAACTCACAACGAGTCGAAGAAGGAACGGGGAGCGGCCAATCTCATCTTGGACCAAAATGAAAGCCGTAATGCGTAAGCGATTTATACCCTCTTACTATTATCGTGAACTTTATCAAAAATTGCAGAATCTTACGCAAGGAAATCGAAATGTGGAGGACTACTTCAAAGAAATGGAAATTGCCATGATTCGAGCAAACGTGGATGAAGATCGTGAAGCAACCATGGCTCGATTCTTAGCTAGCCTTAATCGTGACATAGCTAACGTGGTGGAACTTCAACACTATGTCGAAGTTGTTGATATGGTACATGTTGCCATCAAAGTCAAAAAACAATTGAAGAGAAAAGGAACTAGCCGAACCTTTCCTAGCACTAACAATTTTCAAAGGTGGAAGCAAGGCACGGGTAAGAAAGACTTCTCTAATCACACTAAAGATCACCCTTTGTCTTCTAAGGTGAGTAAACCCGTTGGTGAAACAAGCAAAGGTAAAGAAGTTGTCATGTCGAATCGATCACGAGAAATAAAGTGTTTCAAGTGTTTAGAGAGGGGCCATATTGCAAGTCAATGCCCTAACCGAACTAACATGATATTACGGGCTAATGGAGAGATCGAATCGGAGGAATACGATTATGAAGAACCCGATGAAACCACCGAAGAAGAAGATGAACTTGAATATGCTGTTGATGGTGAAATCCTCATCATTAAACGAAGTCTTAGTCTTCAAAGCGTTGAAAACGAACAGCAAAGGGAGAACATTTTCCATACACGTTGCCATGTCCAAGGCAAGGTGTGCAGCTTGATCGTTGATGGCGGGAGTTGTACAAATGTGGCCATGTGACAGCTCAAAATTGACCCTAGTCGGGAAGTGGTTTTGGGACCACTAAACCGAGTCACCGAAATGTTTGAATGTGATATTTATTGTCTAGAATATGTAATTATGAATGTGTGAAAATTTCAAGCTTCGATTTAGTCGATTGCATGTGAATTTAGTCAATAGGACTTATGTGCGACATTTTTGAAATGTGATAGGTCGAAGCATAAGGACCTATTAGAGCATGAAATAAAAAAGGGGGACTTGCATGTCAAATTCCCCCTAACTAGTAGTGGCCGGCCATGACAAGCATGGTAGACCAAGTGTGATGGGCAAGACATGTCATAGACATGTTGTGTTGGTGCATCATGGGTGGAAAAAAATAAAATAAGGAGCATGGGCATAAAATAATGAAAGGGAATATGATGAAAACAAAAAAAAAAGTGTGTAGTTGTTCCCCCCCCATTGCCGTGAGTTAAAGAAAAGAAAAGAGAAAATTTTGTTCATCCTTTTTCATCTTCATTTGGCCGAAAATTCAAAGGAAGGAGGAAGGAGTTCTTGCTTCATGTTTGGTTTGGAAGAGGATTAGGAGGAGGTTTGGCCATACTTGTATCTAGATCAAGGTATGTTTGAGGTTGTGCCTTGAGATTCATGCATGTTTTTAGTTGCTAGCTTGAGTTCTAATTAGCCCATGGTTCAAATCTTTGCTATGTCATGGGGATGATATTCGGCCTAGGTAGATTTTGTGTTAATGCCATTGCATGCTAAATATGAAGCTTGTTAATGATGCATGTGATGGTGGATTGATGATTCTTGAATCTTCTTTTTAGCATTTTTGAGTGAGCACATATGTGCATTGGTTGCTAGATGGAGAAGAATCGGCTAGCAAGTTGTGTGCTAAGGCCGAATATAATTTTTGTATATTAATGAGTAATGCATGTGTTAAATTGATGGAAAGGGAGAGGATGCTTTACTAGTGTATATATGTGTGTATTAGCCAAGTTTTGAACTTGAAACAAAAGGGTGTTTAGTCAATACAAGTGACCATACTTGTAGAATGTATTAAGTGTTGAAACCGGCCCCAACATAGACATGCATATTCGGCCATAGGAAGGAGATTGGTGTTGCATGTATTCGGTTAGAGGCAAGCATATTGATGCTTTTGTCTTGGCTTAGAAAATTCGGCCAAGGGGGAAAAATTAGCTAAAATGTTGAGTTTGATTCATGATTCCGTACATATGTGACTTTAATGTCTAATGTATAAAAATGGGCTAAGTGCCTTGTGTTCCTCTTTCCGATGCTCAAATGATTAAATCAATTTATTTGTTTAATTAAGCTCAAGAGCAAAGGGGAACTAAATCCGATAAAGGGAAGGAAAAAGTGGTCGAATAGCTATCGGAATCGTTCGACAACACCCGAGGTAAGTTCTTGAGTAAAAGAGCTTAAATTATGATTTGATTAGATCATGTTTTAAGCAAACCAAAATCATGCTCTTTGTGTGGCTATTGAGCCGAAATTGCAAGAATGATAAATGTCTTGTGTTTGAGTTTTACTAACGAAAACGAAATACGAATGTGCCATGATTTATTGTTAAATGTGCATGGTTATTTGAATGATGTCCGGGCTAAGTCCCGAAGGCTTTGTGCTAAGTGACCATATCCGGACTAAGATCCGAAGGCATTTGTGCGAGATACTAATTCCGGGCTAAGCCCGAAGGCATTTGCGCGAGTTACTAAATCCGGGTTAAGTCCCGAAGGCAATTGTGCGAGTTACTATAACCGGGCTATGTCCCGAAGGCATTTGAACGAGTAGCTATATCCGGTTAAATTCCGAAGGTACGTGATTTGGGAATGAATGATCTTGCTGTAAAAATTTCAGTAAATACTCTAGAAACATCCCAACATTGAGGTATGTTTCGTATGTGCTTGAATTTAGTTGAGCCCTTACAAATAAGTATTCGCTCAGTTGATAAACGAGCTACTGGCCTTTGGCTAAGTTGATCTTTTGTGTATGTACATAAGGGTTGGTAATGTGAAGCAAGAATGATATCGAAAATTTGTGCATATGAAATTATTCGTTTAGCTATATGAATGCTATACTTTTGCTGTGCTGGAATTCCTTGCTCAAAACTTACTAAGCATAAATTGCTTACTCCGTTTCTTTGATCCTCTATTTTATAGATTTTGGTTCTCCAGCTATCGGACTCGGGATTTTGAAGTCGAAGTCGCCCACACTATCAAAGCCCCCCTTTTGGTACAATTTTGGTTGAACTTCGAAATGGCATGTATAGGACTACCCGTTTGTTGTGGGTCATGGACCCTTTGGACTTGTATAATTTTGGATAGCCATGCGAAAATGGCTTATATATGTTTGAGTGTAATGTTATAATCATTTGGTATGGATATGGTTATTGAGAGGTGTGGATAGGCTTGACAAGGATTGGCCATGGGAATGGTTAATCACTATCATAAATTGTGCTACTTATGCAAAAAGGGCTAGTTGAATCATGGAAACTATGAAATAGGTAAAGTCTACCTTAAAGGCAGATGCTGACAGCAGCAGTGATGTAGATTTGGAAATTCACTAAAAATAGTAGGAATGGAATTAAATAGTGAATAAATTATGTAAACGAACCTTGATGAATCTATTTTCATAGGAAAGTAACGAAACAATCATACGGACAGTATGTTAGGAGATATTCAGGTTCTTGTGAGACAGGGCCAGAACGGTTTCTGGATTTCCTGTTCCGACTTTGGAAATTCATTATAAATTAAACAGAGACAATTAGGAGTCAAGCCATATATGTATAGATTCCTCTCTGAGTCTATTTTCTATAGAAACAAACGGCATCAGTATTGAAGCCCTGTACAGGGAGATATCAAAGTCGTAATGCGCAAAGGTCAGGGTAGTCGATCCCTGTAACATGGGAGACTTTGACTAATAAACTGTACTAATTGGCCGACAAAAAATTCTAGAAAAAAATATGTAGATGGAAATATGAGTCTAGTTTCAGGGAAAATTTACGGAACTGGATTCCGAGTTTCTGAACTCAAGATATGATTTTTAAAGCGACTATTACGCAGATTGGCAGTGTCTGGAAAATTTTTAAAGTTTGTTAACACCTCATGTTCGACTGCGGTGACGGTCTCGGGTTCGGGGTGTTACATTTGATTGGTATCAGAGCTACGGTTTAGTCGATTCTAGGACTACCGTAATGCGTTGGGTCTAGCTATACATGCCATTTTATGTGATTATTTGATAGTGTGGTGATTTCTGACATTTGCAAATGTGTTTATTTATAGTAATGGATCCCGATCCCGACCGAGCGGTAGCTGATGATCTTGAGAGTGTAGCGCCTGCTCCACACAAGGGACAGCGCCGGTGGACTCTCAACCTAATGCTAGTAACCCGAATGATGAAGCTAGACAAGCTTTCTATAGCGTGATGAATGATTGGTTCAACCAATACATTCGAACTAATACGGCTGTTCCACAACCTCCCTTCCCGACTAATACAACCCCCCTTCCCGACTAATACAACCCCCGCACCTACAATACCTCCGGTAACTGACCAAATAAGGTCAAATAAGCCCCCAGTTGACAGAATCCGAAAACATGGGGCTACTGAATTTAAAGCTACGGATAGCGACGATGCCGAGCAAGCTGAATTTTGGTTGGACAACACTATCCGGGTACTCGATGAGCTATCTTGTACACCCGATGAATGCTTAAAGTGTACTATCTCCTTGCTACGTGATTCTGCCTACTATTGGTGGAGTACTCTGACTTCTGTTGTGCCCCGAGAGCAAGTAACTTGGGAGTTTTTCCAAACTGAATTTCGGAAAAAGTATATCAGTCAGAGATTTGTTGATCAAAAACGGAAGGAATTTCTTGAGCTTAAGCAAGGTTCCATGTCGGTTACTGATTACGAGCGAAAATTTGTTAGACTTAGCAAATACGCTCGGGAATGTGTTTCGTCCGAGGCTATCATGTGTAAACACTTCGAGGATGGGCTGAATGAAGATATAAAAATGTTCGTTGGCGTTCTTGAAGTACGAGAGTTCGTAGTACTTGTCGAGCGAGCTTGTAAAGCCGAAGAGCTTAGAAAAGAAAAACAAAAAGTTGATGTGGGAACTGGAGAGTTTCGTAAAAGATCTTCGGGAAAGTCTCTTAAACAGGCATCGAAGAAATTTCGAGATGATGTGGGCTGGTCGAGAGGCACTTCGGGCCTTTTTAGACGAGATCGTGATCGACCCCCTGTGGGTACACGAGGCACTTCGGTCGCCAGTGTTGGGAATGAACGTCGAGACAGAATGAAATGTCGATATTGCGGTAAATGGCATTCGGGGAGTTGTAGATTCCCTGACCGCTCCTGTTACAAGTGCGGATCAGTTGACCACTTCATTAAAGATTGCCCGAGGTTGTCTGAACAGAATGTAAATCAGAGTGGGAAACCGGGTGCTACCACTGCTCGAGGTAGACCATCTGGAAATACGGGCAATGCTAGTGGTGGTCAGAGAGGATCTAGAGATGCTACGACCAGATCCGAGGCTCGTGCGCCTGCTAGAGCTTATGCTATACGTGCCCGCGAGGATGCTTCTTCGCCTGATGTTATTACCGGTACTTTTACTCTCTTTGATACTAATGTAATTGCTTTGATTGACCCCGGTTCTACTCATTCTTACATATGTGAAACCTTAGCATCCAGTAAGACTTTACCTATTGAGTCTACTGAGTTCGTAATTCGGGTGTCAAATCCCTTGGGTCGTTACGTGCTTGTCGACAAAGTGTGTAAGAAATGTCCCCTAGTAATTCGAGGTTCCTGTTTTCCGGCGGACTTGATGATTTTGCCGTTTAATGAATTTGATGTTATTCTCGAGTTGGATTGGTTGACCGTGCATGATGCGGTTGTGAATTGCAAAAGCAAGACGATTGAATTGAGGTGCGCAAATAACGAAGTAATCCGAGTTGAGTCTACGGACTTGGATGGGTTGCCAGCTGTAATATCCTCAATGTTGGCCCAGAAATATGTAAGAAAAGGGTGCGAAGCATACCTTGCATATGTACTTGATGACAAAGAATTAGAAAGGAAACCCGAATCTGTGCCGGTGGTTTGTGAATACCCGGATGTTTTTCCTGAAGAATTACCGGGTTTACCACCTGTTCGGGAGATAGAGTTTGGTATTGAGCTTGTACCTGGGACTACGCCGATTTCGATGGCTCCGTATCGTATGGCACCAACCGAGTTAAAAGAGTTGAAAGCTCAGTTGCAAGAATTGACGGATAGAGGTTTTGCTCGACCAAGTTTCTCACCTTGGGGTGCACCAGTATTGTTCGTGAAAAAGAAGGACGGAACCATGAGGTTGTGCATTGACTATCGTCAACTGAATAAAGTGACGATAAAGAACAAATATCCGTTACCGCGTATCAATGATTTGTTCGACCAACTGAAGGGAGCCTCAGTGTTCTCAAAAATAGATTTGAGATCGGGCTATTATCAGTTGCGAATTTGAGATTCGGACATACCCAAAACTGCCTTCAGAACGAGATATGGTCACTACGAGTTCTTAGTGATGCCGTTTGGGCTCACTAATGCCCCTGCGGTATTTATGGATTTGATGAATCGGATCTTCAGACCATATTTGGATCGGTTCGTAGTTGTGTTCATTGATGACATCTTGGTCTATTCAAGAGATGAGACCGAACATGCTGAGCACCTGAGACTAGTGTTGCAAATTTTGCGGGATAAGCAGTTATATGCTAAGTTCAGTAAGTGTGAGTTCTGGTTAAGAGAGGTTAGCTTCTTGGGTCATGTGGTATCCGCATCGGGTATTCGAGTTGACCTGAGCAAAATTTCAGCCATACTTAACTGGAAGCCTCCAAGAAATATTACCGAAGTTCGGAGCTTCCTGGGGCTCACCGGTTATTACCGACGATTTGTCAAAGGTTTCTTGATGATAGCCACACCAATGACGAAGCTACTTCAAAAGGATGTTAAGTTCGAATGGACGGAGAAATGTCAGAAAAGTTTTGATCAACTAAAAACTTATTTGACTGAAGCTCCAATTTTAGTGCAACCCGAATCAGGCAAAGAGTTTGTCATTTATAGTGACGCATCCCTACTTGGGTTGGGTTGCGTATTGATGCGAGAAGGTCGAGTGGTGGCCTATGCGTCGAGACAATTAAAGCCACATGAGAAAAATTATCCGACCCATGAGAAAAATTTGCGCATATGAAATTATTCGTTTAGCTATATGAATGCTATACTTTTGCTGTGCTGGAATTCCTTGCTCAAAACTTACTAAGCATAAATTGCTTACTCCGTTTCTTTGATCCTCTATTTTATAGATTTTGGTTCTCCAGCTATCGGACTCGGGATTTTGAAGTCGAAGTCGCCCACACTATCAAAGCCCCCCTTTTGGTACAATTTTGGTTGAACTTCGAAATGGCATGTATAGGACTACCCGTTTGTTGTGGGTCATGGACCCTTTGGACTTGTATAATTTTGGATAGCCATGCGAAAATGGCTTATATATGTTTGAGTGTAATGTTATAATCATTTGGTATGGATATGGTTATTGAGAGGTGTGGATAGGCTTGACAAGGATTGGCCATGGGAATGGTTAATCACTATCATAAATTGTGCTACTTATGCAAAAAGGGCTAGTTGAATCATGGAAACTATGAAATAGGTAAAGTCTACCTTAAAGGCAGATGCTGACAGCAGCAGTGATGTAGATTTGGAAATTCACTAAAAATAGTAGAAATGGAATTAAATAGTGAATAAATTATGTAAACTAACCTTGATGAATCTATTTTCATAGGAAAGTAACGAAACAATCATACGGATAGTATGTTAGGAGATATTCAGGTTCTTGTGAGACAGGGCCAGAACGGTTTCTGGATTTCCTGTTCCGACTTTGGAAATTCATTATAAATTAAACAGAGACAATTAGGAGTCAAGCCATATATGTATAGATTCCTCTCTGAGTCTATTTTCTATAGAAACAAACATCATCAGTATTGAAGCCCTGTACAGGGAGATATCCAAGTCGTAATGCGCAAAGGTCAGGGTAGTCGATCCCTGTAACATGGGAGACTTTGACTAATAAAATGTACTAATTGGCCCGACCAAAAATTCTAGAAAAAAATATGTAGATGGAAATATGAGTCTAGTTTCAGGGAAAATTTACAGAACTGGATTCCGAGTTTCTGAACTCAAGATATGATTTTTAAAGCGACTATTACGCAGATTGGCAGTGTCTGGAAAATTTTTAAAGTTTGTTAACACCTCGTGTTCGACTCCGGTGACGGTCTCGGGTTCGGGGTGTTACAGGCCAGCACCTTAATGGTTGAAAAACTCGGCTTGCCAACAACTAAGCACCCTCAACCTTACAAACTTGAATGGCTTAATGATGGAGGGGAGTTGAAGGTAACTAAGCAAGTTTTGGTGCCGTTCACTATCGAAAAATATTTCGACAAAGTTTTATGCGACGTAGTACCTATGCATGCTGGTCATATGTTATTGGGTCGTCCATGGCAATTCAACCGTAAAGCTATTCATGATGGTTTTACAAACCGCTACACTTTCAAGTTTGAAGGCAAGAATGTCACCTTAGTCCCGATGACACCGAGGCAGTTTTATGAAGACCAATTGAAGTTAAGAGAGTCTTTTGAAAAATTTCGAGAGAATGAAAAAGAAAGCGAAAAACACACTGAGAAAAAAAAAGAAAAACTTTTGAAAAGTGTGAGAGAAAATAATAAATCGATTGAACAAAAAAATAGAGAAGAAAAAGAGCAAAAGAAAATGAGTGTTTATGCGAAAGAGAGTGATTTTAGAAAGTCTTATTTGATGCAGCAATCGGTTCTTGTACTTATGTACAAGGAAACTCTTTTGAAAACTAACGAGTTGGATCCAAATCTGCCCTCTTCGATTGTTTCTCTTTTGCAGGAATTTGAGGACGTGTTTCCGGAAGACATTCCTAATGGGTTACCGCCCATTCGAGGAATAGAACATCAAATTGATTTCATTCATGGAGCCTCCATTCCCAATCGACCAGCTTATCGTACAAATCCCGAAGAGACCAAAGAATTGCAAAAACAAGTCAATGAACTTATGGAGAAGGGATATATACAAGAAAGTCTTAGTCCTTGCGCCGTACCGATTTTATTGGTGCCAAAAAGGATGGAACATGGCGTATGTGCGTAGATTGTCGCGCGGTAAATAAGATCACTATTAAGTATCGACATCCGATATCGCGACTCGATGATATGTTGGATGAATTAAGTGGTGCTCGAATATTTTCTAAAATTGATCTAAAGAGCGGATACCACCAAATTCGGATACGTGAGGGGGACGAGTGGAAAACCGCTTTTAAGACGAAGCATGGACTCTACGAGTGGTTGGTTATGCCATTCGGGCTTACCAATGCGCCCAGCACTTTCATGCGGTTGATAAACCATGTTCTTCGTTCTTTTATCGGAAAATTCTACGTTGTCTATTTTGATAATATACTTATCTATAGCAATTCCTTAGAAGATCATTTGTTGCATTTAAAATCTATTTTGGATGTGCTTAGAAAAGAATCCTTGTTTGCTAATCTTAAGAAATGTACTTTTTGTACTGACAAGGTTATTTTCTTAGGATTCGTGGTCAGCTCGGAAGGATTGGAGGTTGATCAAGAAAAGGTGAAAGCCATTCAAGAATGGCCTAGACCCACGAGCATTAGCCAAGTGAGGAGCTTCCACGGATTGGCAAGCTTCTATCGACGATTTGTTCTAAATTTTAGCACCTTGGCAGCACGTTTAACTAGTGTGATCAAGAAGTCTTCTGCCTTCTACTGGAATGAGGAACAAGAAAAATCTTTCATTGCTCTTAAATCTTGTTTAACTAATGCTCCCTTACTTGTGTTACCTGATTTTGCTAAAATGTTTGAAGTTGAATGTAATGCATCAGGTGTCGGAATTGGAGCCGTTCTAATGCAAGATGGAAGGCCCGTGGCATACTTTAGTGAGAAGTTAAATGGAGCCGTTCTCAACTATCCGACGTACGACAAAGAAATGTATGCTCTAATTCGAGCTCTCGAGACTTGGCAGCACTACTTATGGCCAAAAGAGTTTGTCATACACTCGGATCATGAGGCATTGAAGCATATCAAGGGACAAGCAAAATTAAATAAACGACACGCCAAATGGGTAGAGTATTTAGAATCTTTTCCTTACATCATCAAATACAAAAAGGGTAAGGAAAACATTGTGGCTGACGCGTTATCTCGACGATATACTTTGCTATCATATTTAGATTCAAAATTGCTCGGAATTGCCTTTTTGAAGGAATTGTATAATTATGATGTTGATTTTGGTGATATTTATAAATCTTGTGAAAACAAAGCTGTTGATAAGTTTTACAGGTTTGATGGATTTCTTTTTCGCGAAGGCAAGCTTTGTATTCCGCAAAGTCAAATACGGAAATTGTTGGTGATCGAGGCACATGGTGGTGGACTCATGGGCCATTTTGGGGTGGCTAAGACGTTTTCTGTAACACCCCGAACCCGAGACCGTCGCCGGAGTCGAACACGAGGTGTTAACAGACTTCAAACCACTTATTTGACATTTCCCAGACAAGCTGCCAATCTGCATACTAGTCGCTTTAAAAATCGTATCTTGAGTTCTGAAACTCAAAATCCAGTTCTGTAAATTTTGCCTGGAACTAGACTCATATACCTATATGGTAGAATTTTTGTAAAATTTTTGGTAGGGCCAATTAGTACAGTTTATTAGTTAAATTCTCCCCTATTACAGGGTGCGACTACACTGACCTTCATGCATTACGATTCGGATAACTCCCTGAACAGAGCTTCAATACTGATGACGTTTGTTTCTATAGAAACTAGACTCATAGAGGAATCTATACATATAAGGCATGACTCCTAGTTATCTCTGGTTAATTTATAATTAATTTCCAAAGTCGGAACAGGGAACCCAGAAACTGTTCTGGGCCTGTCTCACGAGAACCTGAATATCTCTTAACATACTGTCCATATGATCGTTTCGTTACTTCTATATGAAAATAGACTCATCGAGCTTCGATTACATGATTTATTCACTATTTAATTCCATTCCTACTAATTTTTGTAATTTTTCAATCCCACGTCACTACTGCTGCCAGCATCTGTTACTGAAGCAACTATGCCCATTTCGTGATTTCTCATTGATCTAACTAGTAATTCATCATACATATCACAAAATTATAATCATGACTAGCCATACCAAAGGCTAATCATTGTCAAACATCTCCCTACTACACTATTGCCATATCATGAATCTTAACACCAAAATTAATCAGCCATGACATATGGCATAAAAATCGAATTACCAAGACTTACGACCTAACGTTATAAAACCAAATCCAACCGAACATTTATGCCATTTTCGCATGGCTAAAAGTTTACATACCAAATTTCAACAAAACATATTAGCCTATACATGCAAAAATGTTCTCCTAGACCGACTAAAAAGAAGATACCAAAAGTTGCTAGCCGGTGTGATGACTCCGATGACGGCCCGATCACGCAAAAAGAGACGAGTCCAAGAAACCTAAAATACGTGACAAGGAAACACCGAGTGAGTATATAACTCAGTAAGTCATAAGCAATGCACTACCATCCATTAATAACATTATCACAAGAGGAAGCAAAATGGAACGAGGCTAGTTACTCCATCCATACCGAACCATACCATAGTTCCTCAAACCTATCGGTTCAATCTCATACCAAGTCATGCATTCACATTCCATATACTAATCAATAGGATATTCGAGGCATTTTCATACATCATTTTATTTTCGTTACAATCATACAACTAAACGACCTTTCACCTATTCCACGATAAATCTTATGTACGTGACTTCAATTATAATTGTCACATAGGTTCAAACTTACCAAGCTCAACTTCAAATATAAACATAACGCCTATTAGTCACGAACTCAAGGTACTTACCCGATCCGCTGTCCGTGATCAACTCAATAATGTCGCACACTTAGTGTCCATAGTGATTCAAAAGTATATATTAAGTCCGCACACTCAGTGCTATATAATCAACTCGCACACTTAGTGCTATATAATCAAACTCGCACACTTAGTGCTACATAATCAAACTCGCACACTTAGTGCTACATAATCAAACTCGCACACTTAGTGCTGTACAATTTAAACCCGCACACTTAGCGCCAATCTCATGATCATAAATGTTTATACCCGCACTCTTAGTGCCGAGATCAACAACTCAATACATCTCACCTCTTTTCTTTTCATTCAACACTTTCATCATCACATACATACATGTATATATATATTTATCATTCCATTCAGCATCATTACATAGACGTTATGACCATTTAAATTAATACAAACTATATGCTTAATGACTTACTTTATGTTGGGTAAAATAATTCCAAGTCGGCTACTCGATGACCTTCGATTTCCCCTTGTTGGACGCCTCTCCTTTAGGTTCTTGAGCTTAAATAAATAAATCAACTAGTTTAATTACCTTGCTAGTTATTTATATCCCATAACATTAATAGTTTCATATCAAAAGAAGCATACGGCAACATTTTATTTTTATTCACCTTATGCTTTTTACTAACTTTAAGCCATTCGGCTATTGATCACCTAAGATCCAATTACTAAAATTAACCCAATAAATATTTCAATAAAACACACATAAATATTATATACAAGGCAACCACCCTTGTTAATTACTCATATATATTTTAATAATTTTCATTTCATCTTACAACCATTCTTGTTCAAAACAGTAGAACCTTAACTAATACTTATAAATTGTCTCAAGGCCGAATGCATTCTTACTTCCAAAGTAACATAGTCGATGATATATTTTATTTCAAGGTACATATTCATAATTCAAATTCAACCATATAAACCAATATCACCCACTTGATCAATTATAGAGAATTAAAGTTAATATCACAATGTGTACTCTATATGGCCCATTATACATAATCAAATTTAACATCATCTATATATTTACTCATATGGCCGAATATACATACCCCCATATAATATCATTTTCATTCCATTTAACACTTAATTTCCACCACATAAACACTTGGCCGAATAATCCTAAACTAGCAAAACTCCACATTTGTTCATTCCATCTTTTAAATTCACATATATCTAATTAGGTAGCTCATATTTTCCCCTTTCTAATATTTCAATCCAAAATATCAAAACACCATCCTTTTAGCATTTATCCAATAATACCGTATGCACAATTTGTCACCAAAACTAAAGAAAAATCAACATATGGGTTACAATAAGAGCTTGACTACTACTAGATTCTCATAAAAATCAATAGAAATAACATGAACTCCTACCTTATTTAACCTCCAAGATAGCCGAATGCCCTAGACAAATTCCTTCCTCTTTCCCCTTTTGTTTCGGCTTTGCAAGAAGGTAAGGAAGATGAACACACTCTTTCTTCTTTTTTCTTTGTCTAGCTACGGCAAATGGAGGGGGGGAGATGGATGAGACAACTTTGTTTTCATCACCCCTCCCTTTTCATTACTTAATTACTAACCCTTTTATTTATTCTTTCTAACATAACACACTAAGCCAACATGTTCCCAACATGTTTCCACCCATAGCATGGCCGGCCACTAGCTCACATTTTGGGTAATTTGACATGCAAACCCATCATTTTCATAACATGCATTAATAGGCCACTTCACATTTGCCTAGCACATTTCTAAATTTTCTCACATAAGTCCTATTTAATAAAATTCACTTACAATTAACAAAATTCAAGCATGAAATTTTCACACATGCATATATACATATAATAAGCATCAAATATGATGGCTAATTATTAGTATGACTCGGTTTTGTGGTCCCGAAACCACTTCCCGACTAGGGTCAATTTTGGGCTGTCACAACTCTCCCCCACTCAAGAAATTTTCGTCCCCGAAAATCTTACCGGTAAATAGGTTTGGGTATCGTTCTTTCATCGAGCTCTCGGTTTCCCAAGTAGCTTCCTCGATCCCGTGTTTGAGCCATAACACCTTTACTAACGGAACCCTTTTTTTTTCGCAACCCCTTCACTTCATGAGCTAGGATACGCATCGGCTCTTCTTCATAACTCATATCGACTTGAATTTCAACCTCCGACGGACTAATTATGTGCGAAGGATCAGATCTATAGCGTCGAAGCATCGAAACATGAAAGACGTCGTGAATCTTTTCAAGTTCAGGGGGTAAAATCAATCGATACGCAACTGGACCGATTCGTTCAGATATTTCGTATGGCCCAATGAATCTCGGACTCAACTTGCCCTTTCGGCCAAATCTGAGTACCTTTTTCCAAGGTGAAACTTTAAGAAACACTTTATCTCCCACCTGATATTCAATGTCTTTTCGTTTCAAATCCGCATACGATTTCTAACGATCCGTGGCTGCCTTTAGACTTTCACGGATTACCCTTACTTTCTGTTCGGCATCTTTAATCAAATCGACTCCGAAAATTTTACTTTCACCGAGCTCGGTCCAAAACAATGGTGTACGGCATTTACGATCGTACAAAGCCTCGTAAGGTGCCATCTTAATACTTGATTGAAAACTATTGTTGTAAGCGAATTCAATCAAAGGTAAATACCGTTCCCATGAACCACTAAACTCGAGGATGCAACATCTCAACATATCCTCAAGTATCTGAATTATCCGCTCGGATTGACCATCAGTTTGTGGATGAAAAGCGGTGCTAAAATGCAGCTTGGTACCCAAAGCTTCTTGCAATTTCTTCCAAAATCGCGAGGTGAATCTCGGATCTCTATCCGACACGATAGAAATAGGTACTCCATGTAATCTCACAATCTGAGAAACATACAATTCGGCTAGTTTATCCAATGAAAAATCTGTACGCACGGGGATAAAGTGAGCCGACTTAGTCAGTCTATCAACAACAACCCAAATCGCATCCTTCTTACTTGCTAACAATGGCAGTCCGGACACAAAGTCCATTGTGACTCGATCCCATTTCCACTCGGGTATCATGATCGGCTGAAGTAATCCTGAAGGCACTTGATGTTCCGCTTTCACTTGTTGACATATTAAACATCTTGAAACAAAGTCGGAGATGTCCCGTTTCATACCATGCCACCAAAACCGACGTTTCAAATCGTTGTACATTTTCGTACTCCCCGGGTGAATTGACATTCGGCTACAATGAGCTTCGTTCAGAATCATCGAAATGAGTTCTGAATTTCTTGGAACACACAACTGACTTCTGAACCTCAAACAATCGTCATCATCAATTTGAAATTCGGATTCCATATTCGGAATACATTCAGCCCGTTTTGCAACCAATTCATCGTCGACTTTCTGAGCTTCACGAATTTGATGAATCAATAATGGTTTGGCCTTTAATTCAGCTACTAACACATTGTCGGGTAGAACAGACAAGTGCACATTCATCGCTCGTAAAGCAAACAGCGATTTCCGGCTCAAGGCGTCCGCAACCACATTAGCCTTTCCCGGGTGGTAATCAATGACAAGCTCGTAATCTTTCAACAACTCAAGCCAACGTCTTTGTCACAGATTTAAGTCTCTTTGAGTCATCAAATATTTGAGACTTTTGTGATCCGAAAATACATGGCACTTTTCGCCAAACAAATAATGTCGCCATATTTTCAAAGCAAATACGATGGCGGCTAGTTCGAGATCATGGGTTGGATAATTTCTCTCGTGTGGCTTCAATTGTCTCGACGCATAGGCCACAACTCGACCTTCTTGCATCAATACGCAACCCAACCTGAGTAGGGATGCGCCACTATAAATGACAAACTCTTTGCCTGATTCAGGTTGCACTAAAATTGGAGCTTCAGTCAAATGAGTTTTCAGTTGATCGAAGCTTTTCTGACATTTCTCCGTCCATTCGAACTTAGCATCCTTTTGAAGTAGCTTCGTCATTGGTGTGGCTATCATCGAGAAACCTTTTACAAATCGTCGGTAATAACCGGCGAGCCCCAGGAAGCTCCGAACTTCGGTAACATTTCTTGGAGGCTTCCAGTTAAGTATGGCTGAAATTTTGCTCGGGTCAACTCGAATACCCGATGCGGATACCACATGACCCAAGAAACTAACCTCTCTTAACCAGAACTCACACTTACTGAACTTAGCATATAACTTCTTATCCCGCAAAATTTGCAACACTAATCTCAGGTGCTCAGCATGTTCGGTCTCATCTCCTGAATAGACTAAGATGTCATCAATGAACACAACTACGAACCGGTCCAAATACTGTCTGAAAATCCGATTCATCAAATCCATAAATACCGCAGGGGCATTAGTGAGCCCGAACGGCATCACTAAGAACTCGTAGTGACCGTACCTCATTTTGAAAGCAGTTTTGGGTACGTCCGAATCTCGAATCCGCAACTGATAATAACCCGATCTCAAATCTATCTTCGAAAACACTGAGGCTCCCTTTAGTTGATCAAACAAATCATCAATACGTGGTAATGGATATTTATTCTTTATCGTCACTTTATTCAGTTGACGATAGTCAATGCACAACCTCATGGTTCTGTCCTTCTTTTTCACGAACAATACTGGTGCACCCCAAGGTGAGAAACTTGGTCGAGCGAAACCTCTATCCGTCAACTCTTGCAATTGAGCTTTCAATTCCTTTAACTCGGTTAGTGCCATACGATACGGAGCTATCGAAATTGGCGTAGTTCCAGGTACAAGCTCAATACCAAACTCTATCTCCCGAACAGGTGGCAAACTCGGTAACTCTTCAGGAAAAACATCTGGGTATTCACAAACCACCGGCACAGATTCGGGTTTCTTTTCTAATTCTTTGTCATCAAGTACATACGCAAGGTATGCTTCGCACCCTTTTCTTACATATTTCTGGGCCAACATTGCTGATATTACAGCTGGCAACCCCCTTAAGTCCGTAGACTCAACTCGGATTATCTCGTTATTTGCGCACCTCAAATCAATAGTCTTGCTTTGCAATTCACAACCGCATCATGCGCGGTCAACCAATCCAAACCAAGAATAACATCAAATTCGTCAAACGGCAAAAGCATCAAATCGGCCAGAAAACAGGACTCTCGGATTATTAGAGGGCATCTCTTACACACTTTATCAACAAGTACGTATTGACCCAAAGGGTTTGACACTCGAATTACGAACTCAGTAGACTCAATAGGTAGAGTCTTACTGGATGCTAAGGTTTCGCATACATATGAATGAGTAGAGCCAGGGTCAATCAATGCAATCACATTAGTATCAAAGAGAGTGAAGGTACCAGTGATGACGTCAGGGGAGGATGCCTCCTCTCGTGCGCGAATGGCATATGCTCTAGCA
>NC_053438.1:33786499-33819144 GCF_007990345.1 Gossypium hirsutum | reverse complement strand
ACACTTAGTGCTATATAATCAAACTCGCACACTTAGTGCTACATAATCAAACTCGCACACTTAGTGCTACATAATCAAACTCGCACACTTAGTGCTGTACAATTTAAACCCGCACACTTAGCGCCAATCTCATGATCATAAATGTTTATACCCGCACTCTTAGTGCCGAGATCAACAACTCAATACATCTTACCTCTTTTCTTTTCATTCAACACTTTCATCACCACATACATACATGTATATATATATTTATCATTCCATTCAGCATCATTACATAGACGTTATGACCATTTAAATTAATACAAACTATATGCTTAATGACTTACTTTATGTTGGGTAAAATAATTCCAAGTCGGCTACTCGATGACCTTCGATTTCCCCTTGTTGGACGCCTCTCCTTTAGGTTCTTGAGCTTAAATAAATAAATCAACTAGTTTAATTACCTTGCTAGTTATTTATATCCCATAACATTAATAGTTTCATATCAAAAGAAGCATACGGCAACATTTTATTTTTATTCACCTTATGCTTTTTACTAACTTTAAGCCATTCGGCTATTGATCACCTAAGATCCAATTACTAAAATTAACCCAATAAATATTTCAATAAAACACACATAAATATTATATACACGGCAACCACCCTTGTTAATTACTCATATATATTTTAATAATTTTCATTTCATCTTACAACCATTCTTGTTCAAAACATTAGAACCTTAACTAATACTTATAAATTGTCTCAAGGCCGAATGCATTCTTACTTCCAAAGTAACATAGTCGATGATATATTTTATTTCAAGGTACATATTCATAATTCAAATTCAACCATATAAACCAATATCACCCACTTGATCAATTATAGAGAATTAAAGTTAATATCACAATGTGTACTCTATATGGCCCATTATACATAATCAAATTTAACATCATCTATATATTTACTCATATGGCCGAATATACATACCCCCATATAATATCATTTTCATTCCATTTAACACTTAATTTCCACCACATAAACACTTGGCCGAATAATCCTAAACTAGCAAAACTCCACATTTGTCCATACCATCTTTTAAATTCACATATATCTAATTAGGTAGCTCATATTTTCCCCTTTCTAATATTTCAATCCAAAATATCAAAACACCATCCTTTTAGCATTTATCCAATAATACCGTATGCACAATTTGTCACCAAAACTAAAGAAAAATCAACATATGGGTTACAATAAGAGCTTGACTACTACTAGATTCTCATAAAAATCAATAGAAATAACATGAACTCCTACCTTATTTAACCTCCAAGATAGCCGAATGCCCTAGACAAATTCCTTCCTCTTTCCCCTTTTGTTTCGGCTTTGAAAGAAGGTAAGGAAGATGAACACACTCTTTCTTCTTTTTTCTTTGTCTAGCTACGGCAAATGGAGGGGGGGGAGATGGATGAGACAACTTTGTTTTCATCACCCCTCCCTTTTCATTACTTAATTACTAACCCTTTTATTTATTCTTTCTAACATAACACACTAAGCCAACATGTTCCCAACATGTTTCCACCCATAGCATGGCCGGCCACTAGCTCACATTTTGGGTAATTTGACATGCAAACCCATCATTTTCATAACATGCATTAATAGGCCACTTCACATTTGCCTAGCACATTTCTAAATTTTCTCACATAAGTCCTATTTAATAAAATTCACTTACAATTAACAAAATTCAAGCATGAAATTTTCACACATGCATATATACATATAATAAGCATCAAATATGATGGCTAATTATTAGTATGACTCGATTTTGTGGTCCCGAAACCACTTCCCGACTAGGGTCAATTTTGGGCTATCACATTTTCAACCCTCCAAGAACATTTCTTTTGGCCTGGAATGAGAAAAGAAGTTGAACAAATTTGTAGTCACTGCATAACTTGCAAGAAGGCCAAGTCTAAGATTAATCCACATGGGCTCTACAAACCGTTGCCCATCCCTGACGCACCATGGGTCGATCTTTCTATGGATTTTATCCTAGGACTTCCAAGGACTAAAACGGGGAAGGATTCAATTTTTGTTGTTGTAGATAGATTTTCCAAAATGTCACATTTTATAGCTTGTTCTAAAACTGACGATGCCGTCCATATTGCTAATTTGTTCTTTAGGGAGGTTGTACGACTTCACGGAATTCCAAAAACCATCGTATCCGATCGAGACGCAAAGTTCCTAAGTCATTTTTGGAGGTCTCTATGGGGAAAGCTAGGAATGAAACTATTGTTTTCAACAACCTGTCATCCCCAAACGGATGGACAAATAGAGGTTGTGAATCGTGTGCTATCAACCTTATTACGAGCAATTATTCGAAAGAATCTCAAAGCGTGGGAGGAATGTTTACCGCATGTGGAATTCGCTTACAATAGATCCATCCATTCTGCTACTAAACATTCACCATTTGAGGTTGTGTATGGATTCAATCCTCTAACTCCATTAGATTTGCTTCCTTTGCCCCGTGATCAGCTTGTTCATACCGATGCAAAGCGAAAAACTGATTATGTGAAGCAACTTCATCAAAAGGTGAGAACCAACATTGAAGTGCGAACCGAACAATATATGTGAGCTGCAAACAAAGGAAGGAAGTAAATAGTGTTTGAACCCAGAGATTGGGTTTGGGTTCACATGAGGAAGGAAAGGTTCCCGGCCCAACGAAGGTCAAAGCTGTTGCCAAGAGGAGACGGACCCTTTCAAGTGTTGGAACGAATTAATGAGAACTCTTACAAGCTTGATCTCCCAGGTGATTACAATATTAGCGCAAGCTTTAATGTGGCTGATTTATCTCCCTTTGATGCAGGTAGCGATTTGGGGACAAATCGCCTCGAAGAGGGAGGGAATGATGCTATCGAGCCCCATGAATTATCAAGTGCGAACGATGTTTCCCTCGAGCTGCCTAAAGGACCTATTACCAGAGCTAGGGCTAAGAAGTTTAAAGACACAATTTCAGCTTTGGTTGATCGGGTTTGGGGTGAATCCGTGGCCAGTCTACTTGAAAACTCATGGACCAGCAAGATGAGCAAACCGTGCACTTTACTTCAAGCTCTTCCAGCTTAATTTTTAACAAGCTCGTTTTTAGCTTATTCATTTTTTTTGAAATAATTAATTAAATTGTCTTAGTTGCTGTTGAGTTTAATTTGAGTCTTAGTTAAATATTTCTTGGTTCAGCCGAATTAATGTGTGAGATTTAAGCTAAGTAAATTTGTTGAATTTGCTAGGACAACGTACATGGACGGCAAAGAAGAGGTGGACTGCAACATGCATAAAAGCCGAATTGATGTGGAGGTGAACGGCATGAAATTAAGGAAGCATTTGACCAACATCATGCATAATTCATGGGAGAATTTGAGGAAGCATTTGACCAACATCATGCATAATTCATGGAAGAATTTGAGGAAGCATTTGACCAACATCATGCATAATTCATGGAAGAATTTGAGGAAGCATTTGACCAACATCATGCATAATTCATGGAAGAATTTAAGGAAGCATTTGGCCAACATCATGCATAATTTATGGAACAAATTGAGGAAGCACCATGGCCGAATTTGGTTTCCAATTTTGCCCATTCGGCTACCCTTTTGTTTTGCCTATAAATATGTGTTAAATTTCATTATAAAGCATCAAGAACCTTGAATTAATGTTTTTACATTTTGTGAGATTGTTTACAACTCTCATTGTTCTCCAAAGACTCGTTTGACTTATCAAGTAACCCTTGTGGCGTCAACCCATTCTTCTTATCCGAACTTATCACTTTGCACCCAAAGTGTGGCGTTCAAGTTATACCGAGGTTCCTATCATACTTGATAGTGGGTCAAGGTTCCATTCTATACTTCCGCAAATCCACCTTAACCAAATAGAAATCGGGGTGATACTCTCTAGTGTTGAATCATTTCTGGAGTTAAGTCCATTTTCTCCATTCCCACAAATCACCGCAAAAATTAACTATCCATTTTATTCGTTTTTCTTTATCCTTTACTCCCATTCACGATCGGGCAATACGTGCGGCTCGACACATCCGTAACCGGGTTCGTATCACCTTATGTGTGAACATTCCAAACCGAAAAGCCAAGAGTGTGAACTTCATGTGTGAACGGCATTATGTTGGTTCTTGAATCATTTAAAATCAGCTGAACATTCTTCATGCATGTATCGCCACATTCATTGAACCTATGGTGCATGCACCTAGCTTAAATGCTTCCATCCACATTCGGCCAACCTACACAACATGAACAAATGAATTTAGTTAATCATTATTCAGCTGAATAATTAGACTTAGTTTAATCATTAATGATAATGATTTGGGAGCAAATCGCCTCGAAGAGGGGGGGAATGATGCAACCTTAGCCCGAGAAATTACTACCGAATCCATTGAGCTGCCACGAGGACCTTGACCTACTATCAACTATGATAGGAACCAAAGGTTTACCACCTTTATGAAGGATAGAACATCAAATTGACTTAGTACCCGGAGCTTCAATCCCAAATCGACCAGCCTATAGATGCAATCCCGAGGAGACAAAGGAATTGCAAAGGCAAGTTGAGGAGTTACTAGAAAAAGGGTACATTCGTGAGAGCCTAAGTCCTTGTGTCGTTCCTGTCTTATTGGTGATACGAGCTCGTTTCGGAAGATGTGACGAGTCGTAAATATGTTCCCAATCAAAATTAGGTAGTGTCGGTTTAATTCAAATTCAATCTTTTGAGTTATAATGGTTTAATAACTTAAGAAGCAAAAAGGTGGTTTGATGGTTTCCAATGAAACAAGAACGAACCCTTATTAGCAAATAAGGACCCGAGCTTAAAAGGTTTCAAAGAAAAAGAAATGGAATTGTAGATAAAACCGAGACCCTCTATTTAGCAAAATAGGAACCTTCGGTATAATTTGAACGCCACACTAAATGGTGATAAGTTTGAAAACAAAGTCAGATTGACGCCACTTATGAAGATAAGTCAATTGAGCTTTGGAGAATAAAGAGAGTGAATTAACTCACTAAAATTATATTTCATTCAGAAATTTGGCAAAAAGTCCTTTTACAAGAAATTCAGCAACTATATATAGCAAAGTGACTAGTAGCCGAATGGACAAGTTTAAGACTTAATGATACGAGTCACAAAAGCCCAAATTCTTGAAGGCGAGGCCCAATAAGCAAATTCCTAGCCCAATCAAGAAATCCATACATACTTAGTTGAAAATCAGGCCAAATTGTCAAAGTGGCCCAAGTTGTAAAGTTTTATTTTTATTTATTTATTTACTTAGTTTAAATTTTTATGTAAATATTCAATCAAAGAGTCCTAAATAAAGACCTTTGACTGAATTTCCATATTAAAATAATTAAGAGCTTTTTTTATTTTAGTTTTCTAATTAGATTATGATGTGATCCCGATCGCATCATGTAATGTCACAACCCAACGCCGTCGAGATTGGCCTAAACACGAGGGCCCCAAGTGCAAGATGAAGCTAATTTTTAGCTCATTTGAATTTCTTTTTGTGTGGTTCAACTCATTCGAGCTCAAGTTAGCTCATTCGAGTTCAAGTCAGCTCATTCAAGCTCAATTTAACTCGTTGAGCTCGTTATTAGCTCTTTAGCTCTTTTAATTTAATTTGCCGGAATAAATTAATTAGTTGAGTTAGTTATTTTAGCTCAAATAATTACTAAGTGTTTAATTAAGAAATCTGGACATTTTAATTATGTTTGTTTATTGCATGTTTAATTTGTTTTAATTATTACCTAGCATAAATGTGTTTGCCTTATTACAATTATTTAATGTGTCTTATTGCTGATTTATTATGCCTAAGCTGTTATTTAATGTTCAGCCAAATTTAATTAACTTGTCTAGGATGCTGAATTAAATGTGTCTTAGTTGCCAAATTTATTGATGTTTTTCATTAGTTTCAGCCGAATTTATGAGCATATTTATTGATCAAATTGCTGCCAATTTAATTTGTCTTAAGATGCTGATTTTTAATGAGCAGATATTAATGACCGAATTTAATTATTGGCTGCAGGTTTAATGGCTTGGACGGCAATTAAGGAAGTGGATGTGGCCGAATTAATGTACAGCAAGACATGCATTAAAGATGCTGTTCTACATGCAAGGAACGGCATTAAAGGAGTTGTTTGTGCTTTTTCATGTGGCATTTAATGGACGAAATTAAGAAGCTGCTTGCTGATTAATGTGCAGCAAAGACATGAATTAAATGAGATGTTCCCATGTATGGAACGGAATTTAAAGGGTAGCAAAACATGAATTAAATGAGATATTCACCATGCATGGACGGCATTAATGAAAGCATGCAAGGGGGACGTTATTGAACAGCATTAAAGCTGGTATTGCTTCGGGTACAGCAAAGAGCTGTTGTTTGGGGAATTTCCAAGTGACCATTCGGCCAAAGCATGTTTGTTGCTTAATTAACCAAGGTTGACGTTTCATACTCCCAAGAAGCATTTAGGAGCTATTTCGTGTGCCCAAAACGTCAATAAAAATGGTCAAGCTGTTCAACTCACAAGGAGGCTTCATTAAGGTGCATTCAACTTCATTGTCCGAACCAAGACCCCTTATTCAGCTCACCAATACTTCCATTAATGTCCAGCTGAATGGATTACATCTAGAAGCTGTCCAATTGACTTCTTCATGCATGAAGCTTCCCAAAAATGTCTTAGGAAGGTTGCTGGAAATTTCTAGTCTCTTTTGTTTTAATTTTGGCTGACCATTCAGCATCTTATTAGTCCATTCGGCTACCTTAGGAATTTAGCTATAAATAGCTTGCTTTGTATTCGTTTTAAGGTTAGACAATATATTTTTAAAACTTATATGAAATTTGTTTACTTTGTGAGTTTGTTTTCAACTCTCATTGTTCTCCAAAGACTCGTCTGACTTATCAAGTAACCCTTGTGGCGTCAACCGTCTTTCTATCCAAACTTATCACTTTAATCCCAAAAGTGTGGCGTTCGATTCGTACTGAGGTTCCTATCATTTTTTATAGCGGGTTGAAGTTTCTATCCACTTAACAAACCTTCCATCGACACCTTACCAACCTAAGCATTCTCATAAGTTACGGGTTAACACACTACTATTGTGTTAGTTCGACTTTTGAATCCTTAGCCGAATTACATCCATTGTCTTCTAATTCATTTCCTAAACCAACAAAACTCTTTTGAGCCTAAATAATCATTTTCTTCTAGCCTATTTTGTTAAGCTTTCAAATTACTCCAATTCACGATTGGGCAACCATACTAATGTGAGCTTGCCTACGAACCAAATGGAGAACGAACAAGAAGCCATTAAGCTGCCCATTGGTCCAATAACGCGAGCTAGAGCTAGACGATTCAAAGATGCTATTTTAGCAATGGTGGAACGGGTTGAGGAAAATGATAGCAAGGAGTTTAAAAATGAGCTGAACATATTCAACTTCTTTGAAGCTGAATTTCGTTCTAGCTAATTAATTTGCTGCTGGAATTTTAGACCATTTAAATAAGCATTTAAATAAGTTTCATTACAGCTTTTAAATATGTCTTAATTTATTACAAGTGTTTAATATGTTGATTTGGTTGAATTAAAGGTGTCTAGATGTCATTTAATTTGTTTGAATATATTACATGAATTAACTATGTTCAGCCGAATTAATGTGTCTTGTTTAGTACATATTTAATTCGGCTTAATGTTAATTAGTATGTTCAGATTATGTTTTAAATTAATTCAGCTGAATTGAGTTAAATTAATGAGGTTCATTTGTTTTATTTAGGTTCAGCCGAATGTGGAAGATGCATGGGAAAGGTTGGCCGAATGTGGTGTGCAAGATGCATGCATGTTGGATTCAATGCACCTAATGATACATGCATGAACTACATTAAAAATGGTGTGCTGATTATTGAAGTTCTTAAGTGACCATTCGGCTAAAGAGATAGTTTTCAAGCTGCCATTATTTCCTTCACATTGCTGGATACATTTTGGCCATTCGGTTCTTGGTGTTCACATTTTAAGGCTCTTCAAAACCGTCCATTCACACCTAATGTGGCTGTTCAAGTGCCCTCTTTATTATTGATAATTTTTCAGCAAGAGTTGCCTACTGAATGATCATTTAAGCTCATCAGCTGAATGTAGCTGCTACATGCATTCCCAAGATTCATTTGCTTAATATGGAAGCTTCATGTATGGTCACCATTTAGCTGAACCTACATTGGCCATTTTTGTTCAATGTTTGCTTAGAAACTAAGTCTTGAATATGTCCATTCGGCTACTAGGCATTAGGCTATAAATAGTTACTCATTTTCTTGTAAAAGGACTTTTGACAAATTTCTGAAAGAAATATCATTTTAGTGAGGCAATTCACTCTCTTTATTCTCCAAAGCTCTAATTGACTTATCTTCAACAAGTGGCGTCAATCTGACTTTGTTTCGAACTTATCACCATTGGTGTGGCATTCTTCATACCGTAGTTCCTATTTTGCTAAATAGAGGGTCTCGGTTTTATCCCAAATCCTTCTTTCTTTGAAACCTTAAGCCCCGGGTCCTTATTTGCTAATAAGGGTTCGACTTGTTTTCATTGAAATATCCAGCAAACAACACTCCATCAACTTCCTTGTTTCCCAAAGCCATTTAATTTTAAACACCAATACTTGAATTTATTTCAAGGCCGACACTACCTAATTTCGATCGGGAAATATTACGACTCATTATTTCATACGAAACGAGCTCGTATCACATACGACTCGATTCATCAACGAGGCTGGGGTGTATCATTTGGTATCAGAGCTAGCTGAATCGGAGTAAGAATCGAAGTTATCGGCATTTCAGTATTGTAAAAAAAAGGAAAAAATTTTGAAAAAAAATTAAAAAAAAAATCGAAAAAAAAATTGTATTCAAATTTTTTTCTTGTCTTCTTTTGTATTCAGTATTGAAAAAAAAGAGAAATTCAAAAAAAAGAAGAAAAAAAAAGAAGTTTCGGAAGTAAAAAAAATTCGGAATTAAAAAAAAAAGAGAACAGGTCATAGTTGGATTGTAAAAGCATTGCTTGATGCCCGAAGGACCTTATCTATATAGCCACACTTAACCATTTCTAGTTTGTTTGATAGCCTACCATTTCCGACATCATTACCCACCAAGCCAAATCAATTTTGTAAGCCGATGCCAAACGGTATTGATTCGTCGATTTAGTTTGCGAAGAACTTCGAGAGGCGAAAAATCGAGTGGAAAAATGCAAGAGTGATTGGTGTGAGTTCATTCGAGAGAAGAAAAGCCAAAAGCGAGCGTAAACATGAGTGGAGTGAAAATTTTCTTTCCGAGTGACTTGCGAGGTTTTGTGGTGAGGTATTTACTTTCTATTTTAAACATTTATTCTTTTTAGCAAAAAAAATGTCTCAAGAAGAATTTTCCGAATCAGAATTCCAATATTTGATGCAAGAAGTGCGTAGAATGGTGAAATCAAAATTTGATAAATTGCATAATTGATTGGATCGAATAGAGAAAAGAGCCTAACGAAAGCAAATGTCATCGAGTCAAGAGACGGAGTTAAGATCATCCCGACGATACTACTCGACAAGAGACTCTTATCAAGACTTCTATTCAACAATGCGTTCGAGACCAAGAGAAGCAAACTCCGAGTTTGAGTCCTTTCGAGATAATAAACGAAAAGGTAAACATGTCTCTACAAGTGCCTCAATTTATTCATCTTCGAAGGATTATTTACGAATAGGTGAACATGTTTCAAGAGTGTCAAAGTACTCGGCTACGGAAGATTTATTACAAAGAGATGATTGTCATTTGTATGAAGTATCCTTTTCTTATTCTCAACAAAAGGTTTCTCATTTTGATGATTTCTACTTTTGTAATGGAATTGAAATAGCATGTGAAAAAGAAAAAGAGCGTGAGCGAGAAAATGAAAATGAAAAAGAAATGAAAGAAAAAGAAGATGGGTGTGAGATAGAAAAGAAAATTGAAAATGAGGTTGAGAATAAAAACGAGTGTGAAAAAGAAAAGAAAACTGAAAAAGAGAGTGAGATTGAAGGAAGAAACGAGAGTGCAAAAGAAATGAGTGATATGGTAAAGGAAAGAGGATTTGAAAATGAGTTGGAAAAAGAAATAAGCGAAAAAGATGAAAGTGAACAAGAAAGGAGTGTTGTTACTAACCATCCTATGAATTTTCCTTGTTTTGTTTCTACTTTTCAGGTTTCTCAAAATCCCATCGATCAATTTCAACTTCAATACTTTTCTGAGGAGAGACGATTTCGATTAGTCGAGAAAGGTAAAATCATAGATGACTCTATTCCACCAGCGCCTAAAGGTAAGCATGGTAAGGGTTCTATGTTAGTCAAACTTCAACAAATTCATATGCATGATAATGTTGAGATTGCTGAAGAATTAGTTAGTAGAAGACTTTCCTATCCTGAGTTGTCTAAGTATCAATTTTTGATTGGTGATGACTTTGATTGGGATGATGGATTGAAAAGTTTTCCTCATGATATTTCTGATGTTTACAAGTTTGATGATGAAGCAAGATTAAAACAACACAAACAAAATTTGGGATTGTGTGATGAAAAGTTGACATCTAATCTGTTTGCTTGTGTTGATCATGTGAATTATCTAATTTGTGATTCTGAAAATTGCTCCATGTCGTGGTTTAAAAGGTTTGAACATGTTTTGCATAATCATTACTTAAAATTACATCGTTTCCTTTTTATGATACCGATTTTGAAATTGTCATATCAAATTGGAATGGCAAGAGGAAACTTTGTTTTTGACCCCGGTGCATATCATTTTAAATTGTTGTCAAAAGGATTCAAACTATGGGAAGTTGACTTCAAAAATTATAGCTATCAAGTGCCTTGTGACCCGGTTTGTTGCAATCAATGAATTTTTTAATTCATTATGATAAGGTAAGATCAACTTCTATTTTGATCCCGGTATTGACTCATATGTTCACTTGTTGAATAAGATCTTTAAAAATTCTTTTGAGTTTATGATTCTAGTGTCACTAACCTATCTCTTTCTTGTGTAGGTGACACTTCAGAATGGTTCCCTCCAAAAGAGGGAGAGCGTGGAAATAATTCAAAATTTTCTCGAACCATTCGTGATTTTCAAAGTTTTGGAAATGATTCTATTCGGGTCATGAACAAAAGGGTTCGAGATCTTGAAAAAAAATTTCGAGCAAGTGGCCCGATTTGAGGACAAATCGTCTTCAAGAGGGAGGGTATGATGTGATCCCGATCGCATCATGTAATGTCACAACCCAACGCCGTCGAGATTGGCCTAAACACGAGGGCCCCAAGTGCAAGATGAAGCTAATTTTTAGCTCATTTGAATTTCTTTTCGTGTGGTTCAACTCATTCGAGCTCAAGTCAGCTCATTCAAGCTCAATTTAACTCGTTGAGCTCGTTATTAGCTCTTTAGCTCTTTTAATTTAATTTGCCGGAATAAATTAATTAGTTGAGTTAGTTATTTTAGCTCAAATAATTACTAAGTGTTTAATTAAGAAATCTGGACATTTTAATTATGTTTGTTTATTACATGTCTAATTTGTTTTAATTATTACCTAGCATAAATGTGTTTGCCTTATTACAATTGATGTGATCTCAATCGCATCATGTTGTGGCACCACTCGTTGCTATCATGATTGGCCTAAACACGAGGGCCCCAAGTGCAAGATGAAGCTCAATCTCAGCTCAACAAGCTCAATCTTAGTTTTTCCCAGCTCGAATTAGCTCACATGAGCTTAATTTAGCTCGTTTGAGCTCAATATAGCTTACTTTAGCTCGTTTGAGCTTGGCTTAAGTTTATTTCAACTCATTTATATTAATGTCTGAATAAATTAAGTAATTTATTAATTTAGCTTAAATTACTACAGCTTATAATTATGTTTGGACTTATTACATGTTTTAAATGTGTCTTGGCCGAATTTAATATGTCTTGTTAAGACTTTATTAAATTTGTCTAATTTAATTTATGTTTAATTAGTGTGTCTAAATTATATTAATGTTTGTTCAGCTGAATTTTATGTGATTTAATTTTGGTTCATGTGTTTTTGTAGGTGAGTTGAATTTGGAGAGTAATTAAACAAGGTTCATGCATGATAGGTTCAATGTATTGGACGGTGCATGTAAGGCCTCTTTCAATGAATGGCGGCTGATCCATTTGGCTCCCCAAGGCACCTATTTGGCCAAAAGGTGTCCAGCAACTTGAAGCACAAGCTTGGCCGATCGTATTCCCAAGGCAGCATCTAAGACCTCAATTTGACCAATCAGCTCCTATACATGTATGGTGGATTCATGAACGTCCAAAGGGAGGGAATATTACCTTAATTCATCACATTGAATGTATAATGTGCATGTACAAAGGGGAGAACGAATTTACAAGGTACATGCTTCCATTCATGAACCAGCCCATCATTAAAGCTTTAATTAAGAGAGATGCATTACTCATGCACCTAGCATTCGTCCAAGAGGGGTTGGATATGAATTGAAGATGCACATTCATGGAACAAGGAAGCTTTCTTATTGGTTAAGCATGCATGAACGGTTTTGGGAAGAAACATGATTATTCAACCATGCATGAACTTACACTATCCATGAACAGAGATTTAATGCTTGAAGTGTGAACATTTTTAATTGTTGTGTGAACACATTAGTAGCTGAATTTTAATAGGCATTAGAGAGCCTATAAATAGTTTATTTTGTTTATTGTAAAAGGTTACAGAATTTGATCAATTAAACTTAATAGAACTTTTGTTCTTGTGAGGTTACCTCCTCTCTTCTTTCGTTCGAGTCTCGAAGCGACTTATCTAGCTTGCTAGTGGTGTCAATCCGAACTCCATTGAACTTATCACCGAATCGGTGTGGTGTTCAACCATATTTTTATACCTTTGGTTCTTACCTCTATATAGGTATTGGGTCAAGGTTCGCTTCTATCCTTCATCAAATTTCACCTTAAGCAATATAAGACTCGGGCAATACTTTTTAGTATTGAACATTCTTGACATTTAAGTTTTATTTTCCATCTCCATCAATTACCTTTTTCTAACCTACCTTGTTTCTATTCTAAACCGAATTTATCAACACCAAACCACTCATCTAAACCCTCTCAAAGCTTCCGCAACCCTTAGCCTAAATCACCCAATTTTGACAACTCCAACTACTCCTCGTAGATGATCGGGCAACTTAAGTGAACTCGACTCAATCAACCGAGCCGGATCACATCATTTGGTATTAGAGCTAGTAAAACGAGGAGTGCCGACATTCGTATCAAGCTCGGAGTAGGTTCGTAACGAAAAAAAAAGTAAAAAAAAATCAAAAAAATTTTGAGTTGGAATTTAATTTTTTTCTCTTCCTTGTATTTTGTTTACTATTGTATTGGATTTAAAAAAAAGAGAAGAAATTCAGAAAAAAAAATTTCAAAAAAAAAGAAAAAAAAAAAAAAAAAGAAGTGACAAAAAAATCGAGTTAAAAAAAAGAAGAAAGAAAAAAAAAGTGAAAAGTCTTGCGAGTTTTTATCATTATCACTTATTACTCCGATCATCAAGTTTCCCTTCCTACCATTATTTACCATCCCAACGCCACATTTTAAACCAATTTTCTTCTTTGTTCAGCCTACCCTACCCGACATTATCCATTGTAACCCATTTTGAAACCGACCCTCAAGCAGCAAATTAAGTCTATCGAGACAAATTATGAATTTGTGAGACGAGGTCGAGTGGTAAAAGGCAAGAGAGCGTGAGTTCATTCGAAAAAAAAGCCTAAAAGAGAGTTCAAACACGAGTGAGTGAATTTTTCTTTTTGAGCGAACTTGAGAGATTTGTGGTGAGAATTATTTTTCTTTCTAATTTAACTTTTGTTTTCTAATATTTTGTTGAAGCATGTCTGAAGAATTTTCTGAATTTGAATTCCAAATGTGGAGACAAGAAATGCAAAGGATAATGCGATCTGAATTTCGACAATTCGACAAAGATAAAGAAGATTTGACATCTACTATCGTTGACATCAAGATTAGTGCAATCCTTCAAAGATTGGAAAATGAACCACAATGTGAAGATATGTTTCACACGCGTTGCCGTGTCCACGATAAAGTTTGTTGCCTCATTATTGATGGTGGAAGTAGGTCAAACATGGCTAGTATTCGAACGGTAAAAAAACTTGGCTTGGCCAGTACCAAGCATCCACGACCCTATCAACTGCAAGGACTTGGTGTTGAAGGCAAATTTGAAGTTACTCAACAAGTGCGTGTTGCATTTTACATCGGAAGATACCAAGACGAAGTCCTTTGTGATGTTGTGCCTATTCAAGTCTGCCATTTGTTGCTAGGAGAACCATGGCAATCGGATCGCAAGGTCATTCACGATGAACGTACCAATAGGTATTCCTTCAAGCATTAAGGAAGGAAAATCACTTTAGCACCGCTCACACCGGAACAAGTGCAAGAAGACCAATTCAAAATGAAGCAATCCATTGAGCGAGAAAAGGAGAAAGAGATTGAAAAAGAAATTGAAAGAAAACAAAAGAAAACGAAAAAGAAAAAGAAATTGCAAAAGAAAAAGAAATCGAAAAAGTGAGAGAAAAAGAAAATGAAGAAAAGAAAATTGAAAAAGAAAAAGAGAAAAAAGAAATTGAAAGAGAGCTTGAAAAGAAATCAAGTGAAAAAGAAAGAGAGTCTATAAAAGAAACGAGTGAAGTGAGTAATCACGAAAAAGAGAGGAATTCTTTTGCTAACCCCCTTTCGAAATTACCTTGTGATTTTTCTTTGTTTCAGGTTTGCAAGATTCCATCCACGGATTGGTTCCAACTTCATTACCTTTCTACCGAGAGACGTTTTCAATTGATTGAAAGAGGTAAGTTGGAAGATAAAAATGATTGTCACATTTCCAATGGTAAGCAAGGTAAGGGTCCCTTGTTGAGCGAGTTTCAACTCATTTACTCACATGTTTATGACAAGATTGCTGAAAATTGTTTTTGCGAAATTGTTTTTGAGAAATTGTTTTCCCCATTGAATTGGTTAATTTTCGTTCATCTATTATTTATGATTTTGTTTCAACTAGTGCTTTGGAAAGTTTTTTCTATGATAAGTTTGTTGTTGGCAATTTTATTGAAGGCGTTCGATTAGATCAGCATGAACAAAGTGTGAAAGTGTGCGATAAAGATTATTCACATACAATGATACGAGTCACAAAAGCCCAAATTCTTGAAGGCGAGGCCCAATAAGCAAATTCCCAGCCCAATCAAGAAATCCGTCCATACTTAGTTGAAAATCAGGCCAAATTGTCAAAGTGGCCCAAGTTGTAAAGTTTTATTTTTATTTTTATTTATTTATTTATTTATTTACTTAGTTTAAATTTTTATGTCAATATTCAGTCCAAGAGTCCCAGATAAAATGACCTTTGACCGAATTTCCATATTAAAATAATTAGGAGTTTTTTTTTATTTTAGTTTTCTAATTAGATTAGGACTAGTTATAAGGCCTATTTAAAGGCATGGCTGTCCACCTTGTTAAACACTTATCATTATTATTAAAATTTCAGATTTGTTGAGAGCAGAATTTTCTTTGAGTTTTCTCCAAGATTTCTCTCTTGAGTTTTCTTTAGAAGTTGTTTTAACAATCTTTTGATTGTGGGAGCCATCTTCAACCTTCTTCTTGCCATTGATATTCTTTGGAGGGGAGATTAGAGCCGTTTGAAGGGAGTTGTGAGATCTTTCGAGATTTCAAGGCTTCTTAGGACTTATCTTTTAATTTCTTACTGTCAATTCTTTCTTTATTTCTACTTGTGCTGAATCATTATCTAATCTATTTTCTGTTCTTATTGTGTTTTCAGCCTTTTTCTATCTTAAAAAATCAGCCCAAAAATCCCCAATTTCTAGGGTTTTTCCATACTCTTTTTGGGTGAAATTAGATTGTCGAAATTTGGGGAAAACTATATTGGTGTTCAATTGGGCAGAATCACAATCTCCTTGAGGGTTTCAAGAACCCTAACACTTATTTCTATTCTCAATTTGATTCTTTTCTGATTTGGGGATTTTATTTCAGATATGGAAATTCAAAGTTCTAATCTTTTAATTTTCTGTTTCGTTTCGGATCTGATTGATTAGGGTTTTCGTAGGAGTTTCTCGTGACTTGGCAACTCGATCTTGGTCCGCGCGCATTCCTCTATCATTTGGTATCAGATTTTGGGCGTTTTGGGTGTTCTTGGTTGATTTCTAAACTGATCTCTATTTTTTAAAGCACAAACAGCAGTTTTACCCAGAAAAATCTTTCAAAAAAATTCATTTGAGTGGGTAAACGTTGTCAAATTGATCTGAAATTTTACATACATATTTTTGGCACTGTTATTGAATATAAAAAAAATATTCCCGCAAAAAAATCAGTCAAAAAAGTCAAAAAATCGAAAAAAGATGAAATCCAATAAAAATTTAAAAAAATATTCAGCGGGTTGAGTTTGGTGCCCAAAATTTCCAGATCAAAAATTAAATATATAAGGACACTCCAGATTTAATTTCGTGATTTTTGGAGATCGGGAACACCTCGAATGAAGTTGTCAAGTTACTCCGCAGTTTTTCGGGTTTTCTGTTTTCAGCAATTTTTATTGATTCTTAGCTGTAGGTTTTCATTTGTTTGCTTTTTATTCTCCTTTTACAATATCTAACACCTTCTTGTTTCTTGTGTTAGTAGGATTTAAACGTGTGCACAATCCTTCCTCGGTGCAACACGAATCACTTGGTGTCTCGTAAGTTTTTGGCATCCTAGTGCAAATTAGGATTCTTTGGTAGTTTAGTTCACACTCTCTAATTGGTTGATATAAACTCTGATAAAGAACTCACAAGATTGAATTGTACCTCATTGAGAATTTGAATTTTCTTTTTGAGTGATTAACGGTGAGGTTTGCTAACTTTTATTTTTGAGTGTTGAGTGTTTATTTTTTACAGGTTTTTGAAAATGTCTAAAGGTGATAATAATGAGGACATATTTAAAAGATTCCAACAACAGTTGGACGAACAGGCTGCTGCACTTCGAGCGTTGACTGCTACTATCAATGAGGTGCGGTTGAATCAAGAGCCTCAATATCGAGATCAAATTAAAGACGATGTGGATAGCCAGCCTCCTGCTCATAGGCGCGCTCCTCGGCATGTCCCTAGAACTGATTATGATCTTCATGATCGTGGACAACTCTCTTTGGCAAAACCAAAGAGCGAGCAGCAACGAGAACATCTCTTTCATACTCGCTGCCATGTACAAGGTAAGCTTTGTAGAGTTATTATTGATGGTGAAAGTTGCTCGAACATAGCCAGCACGACGATGGTGGAAAAGCTTTGCTTAACCACTACCAAGCATCCACAACCTTATCAACTACAAGGGCTTAGCAACCAAGGCCAATTTAGGGTCACTCAACAAGTGCGCATTGCCTTTTCTATCGGTAAGTATCAAGACGAAGTTGTGTGCGACGTAATGCCTATTCAAGCCTGCCATTTGTTGCTAGGAGAACCATGGCAACTGGATCGAAAAGTCACTCACGATGGTCGTACCAATAGGTATTCTTTCAAGCATCAAGGAAAGAAACTCACCTTAGTGCCGCTCACTCCGGAACAAGTCCATGAGGACCAAATCAAACTGAAAAATTCTATTGTTAAAACAAGTGAGGAAAAAGAAAAAGAGAATGAAAAAGAGCAAAAAGAGATTGAGAGTGAAAAGGAATGTGAAACAGAAAAGAAAATTGAAAAAGAAGTTGAAGAAAGAAGAGAAAATGAGTTAGAAAAAGAAACAAAAGAAAAAGACGAGGAAAGGCTAGTGAGGAATGTTTTCACTAACCAAGATAAGAATTTTTCTTGTGTTGCTACTTTTCAGGTTCCCGAAGGACCGAAAGATAACTTTCAACTTCAATACCTCTCAAATGAAAGACGCTTTCATACGATCAACTTAGGCAAAGATGAAATCACACCACATGATCCCGAAGGTAAGCGAGGTAAGGAAATTTTAGAAACCGAGTCCAGTGCAGATTTGAAAATTATTGATAAAACTTTTGGTGACTTAGTTCTTAAAAGATCCTCTCATTTTGATCCGATTAATTGTTACTCTTCGATTGTGGTTGATAAAGTCATTACGAAAAGAAGCGTGATTTGTTATGCTCTTGATTTACCTTGTGTAAAATCCTCGAATTTGTCCAAATCTGTTTTGGAGAATAAGGTAACGAAATTTTCCAAATTTGTTTTCAATTTATATTCGTGCCTTAAACAGTTTATGTGGTTGTACATGAAGTTTGAGTTCCATTTGACAAACGTTAACTCAACAACGAAGAGTCGACTACACTATGCCCCCGATGAGCGAAGGTTTGTTTTAAATAAAAAGGTAAAATCGACCCTTATTCTTCTGCTTATCGAGGTAAGATGCTTGAAACCTTTGAAACACTTTTGTACTCCTCGGATAGTGATAAAGATCGTGTTGATGAACACTTAGATCGAAACGTGCTTGACTGTCCTATTTTATTTATTGATGATCTATCTGTTTTGATGGTTGATAAAAAGATTCTTGTTTTTGATAATGCATGTGTGAGTGAATCTATAGACCGTCGATTAATGCATGGTATGATTATGCAACTCTGTGAACCATGTGAATCTTTTCAAATACCTACTTGTGACGATTATGTTTACCATTTGATTTATTACTCGCAATTTATTTATGGTTTGTGGGAACAATGTGAGACGACTGAATGCCTTAAAACATGTCCATCTTTGTTTCAAATATTTGACGAGGCAGTGGTGAGCAAATTAGATTGTTTGCATGGTAATCTGAATCTGTCCATTCACATGCGTTATACCTGTTCTGTTATGCTTATGATTGGACTACAAGCTTGTTTCCGTTGCTATTTACTATCTCATGGCTATTCTTTTCAGTGGACTCAATTGCCATTAGTCCCGTTCGATAGAGGAAAGTCGAGTTTATTTGATTTTTCAGATTCGAGGACGAATCTTTTTGAGGAAGGGGGGAATGATACGAGTCACAAAAGCCCAAATTCTTGAAGGCGAGGCCCAATAAGCAAATTCCCAGCCCAATCAAGAAATCCGTCCATACTTAGTTGAAAATCAGGCCAAATTGTCAAAGTGGCCCAAGTTGTAAAGTTTTATTTTTATTTTTATTTATTTATTTATTTATTTACTTAGTTTAAATTTTTATGTCAATATTCAGTCCAAGAGTCCCAGATAAAATGACCTTTGACCGAATTTCCATATTAAAATAATTAGGAGTTTTTTTTATTTTAGTTTTCTAATTAGATTAGGACTAGTTATAAGGCCTATTTAAAGGCATGGCTGTCTACCTTGTTAAACACTTATCATTATTATTAAAATTTCAGATTTGTTGAGAGCAGAATTTTCTTTGGGTTTTCTCTAAGATTTCTCTCTTAAGTTTTCTTTAGAAGTTGTTTTAACAATCTTTTGATTGTGGGAGCCATCTTCAACCTTCTTCTTGCCATTGATATTCTTTGGAGGGGAGATTAGAGCCGTTTGAAGGGAGTTGTGAGATCTTTCAAGATTTCAAGGCTTCTTAGGACTTATCTTTTAATTTCTTACTGTCAATTCTTTCTTTATTTCTACTTGTGCTGAATCATTATCTAATCTATTTTCTGTTCTTATTGTGTTTTCAGCCTTTTTCTATCTTAAGGAATCAGCCCAAAAATCCCCAATTTCTAGGGTTTTTCCATACTCTTTTTGGGTGAAATTAGATTGTCGAAATTTGGGGAAAACTATCTTGGTGTTAAATTGGGCAGAATCACAATCTCCTTGAGGGTTTCAAGAACCCTAACACTTATTTCTATTCTCAATTTGATTCTTTTCTGATTTGGGAATTTTATTTCAGATCTGGAAATTCAAAGTTCTAATCTTTTAATTTTCTGTTTCGTTTCGGATCTGATTGTTTAGGGTTTTCGTAGGAGTTTCTCGTGACTTGGCAACTCGATCTTGGTCCACGCGCAACCCTATATCATACAAAGTTCGATTTGTTTGATTATCATATTCTGAATGATGGTGATTACACCTTCCATAGTGGTAAGAAGTGTTTTCCTATTGATGAGTATGGTATTGGCAAGAATTTTACTGAAGTACGAATAAATCCGCACAAACAAATTTTGAACTCTTATGATAAAAAGATGGCATGTAAAATGGTTAGTGCATTTGAATTTGAAGATGGTGTCTCAAATCTGCCTTGCTATATAAATTCTGCATGTTTAAGTAAGATTGATCGAGTGGAACTTAGATTACATGATCATTTGGAGGACTCCTTGATAAATTTTGATTATAAATTTGATTTGATTCTGATGCATCCTTTATTACCAAGTATGGAAAACCATTGTGAACAGGTAAGATCCACTTCTACATTTGATCCCGGCATTGGATTATGCATTCTAATTTTGAATAAGATTCTGAAAAGATCGTTTGAGTTTATAAATTTTAGTGTCACTAATTCGTTCCATTTCTATGTAGGTGACACTTTGGAATGGTTTCCTCCTAAAGAGGGAGGGCATGGAACTAAATCATTTTCTTTTCAAACCATTTGTGGTTCCTGGAGTTTTAAAAACAATACTTTTCGGATCATGAACAAAAGGGCTTGTGATCTCGAAAAATTTTTCGCGAGCAAGTGGCCCGATTTGAGGATAAATCGTCTTCAAGAGGGAGGGTATGATGTGATCTCAATCGCATCATGTTGTGGCACCACTCGTTGCTATCATGATTGGCCTAAACACGAGGGCCCCAAGTGCAAGATGAAGCTCAATCTCAGCTCAACAAGCTCAATCTTAGTTTTTCCCAGCTCGAATTAGCTCACATGAGCTTAATTTAGCTCGTTTGAGCTCAATTTAGCTTACTTTAGCTCGTTTGAGCTTGGCTTAAGTTTATTTCAACTCATTTATTTTAATGTCTGAATAAATTAAGTAATTTATTAATTTAGCTTAAATTACTACAGCTTATAATTATGTTTTGACTTATTACATGTTTTAAATGTGTCTTGGCCAAATTTAATATGTCTTGTTAAGACTTTATTAAATTTGTCTAATTTAATTTATGTTTAATTAGTGTGTCTAAATTATATTAATGTTTGTTCAGCTGAATTTTATGTGATTTAATTTTGGTTCATGTGTTTTTGTAGGTGAGTTGAATTTGGAGAGTAATTAAACAAGGTTCATGCATGATAGGTTCAATGTATGGGACGGTGCATGTAAGGCCTCTTTCAATGAATGGTGGCTGATCCATTTGGCTCCCCAAGGCACCTATTTGGCCAAAAGGTGTCCAGCAACTTAAAGCACCCGATGCATGTAGAACAATGGCAAGAAGAAGGTTGAAGATGGCTCCCACAATCAAAAAGATTGTTAAAACTACTTCTAAAGAAACTCAAGAGAGAATTCTTGGAGAAAACTCTAAGAGAATTTTTACTCTGCAAAAATCTAAAATTTTAATGTATTGTAATGTGTCTAACAAGGGTGGCCAGCTATGCCTATAAATAGGCCTTACAACTATTTCCTAATCTCATTAGGAAAACTTAAAAAAAACCTAATTAACAAATTTAAGAGGGAAATTCGACCAAGTCATTTTAATGGGCTACTTGGGCTGAATTTTTACATATAATACTCCTAAAGTCTAAAAATTAAATTAAACAATTAAAATTTTTTACAAATTGGGCCACTTTAACAATTTGGCCTGTTTTTCAACTAAGTATGGTTTGACTTCTTGGTTGGGCTTGGAATCCTCTTATTGGGCCTTGCCTTCAAGAACTTGGGCTTGTAGTCCATCTCCTACCGAAATTGGTTCGTTGATGCTCGTAACGGAGATCCAATGCGCTTTGACTGCAAGATTCGGTTTCTTGGACCAAGATTTCCAAGATTTGAAATCTTGATTTTCTTGATTCTTGAAATCGCTCCAAACAACAAAATTGGGCCAAGATTCGGTTTCTTGATTTTCTTGAAAACAAGAAAGTTAATCTTGATTTTCTCTTTCTTTCGTGTACGCATCTAAGGCCTTGCTAACAAATTCTTGAATGGTCCTATTTAGTTTGGAACACATTTGTCGAGCCTTTGACCTCGTTATTGGGCCTTGTGGTAATTTGAGCCCATCATGTTCTTGAGCTTTGGTTGGGCCTTTGTGACTCGTATCATACCTCTTATAAAACACCGAGAATGGAAAATATTGGTCCTTTGGTTATCATCATCTTTCATCTGGATGTTGAGGGTTCGGCGAACTACAAGGCATTGAAAATCAGCAAAGTCCCCTTCTTTTGGTGGTTCAACCAACTCTTCTCCATTATCACTGTCATCCACAAGAATCGAAACACCTATTATTAGGAGATTCAGATGACAAGAACTCGAGAATAAACTCCCAAAAAATCCCTAAACCAACTGAATCTGTCCAAGCCAACAAGATGAAGAGTTAATTTGGTAAAAGAACAAATTGAATTAAGGAAATTTGGACAGCAAGAAATTAAAACGAAAATCTGAAAGAAGATTGATTTTTGGTTATCAAGAAGAGTTTTAAAACTTCCCAAACGAATCTAAAATGAATTAAATTTCCAAAATGGCAAACCAATTTCAAATTCCAGCAAAACGATCTCAACCAATATTTGAAGGGAAATTCGACAAGAATAATTGGGGAAGATGAATCGAAGATCGATTCTGGCGGCCAAAGGAAAGATGTCGATCAATCTTTAATGTCGAATAGGGCTGGAAACAAAACAAGAACAACAAATAGATTAGATAAAGATTCGGCACAAGCAGAATTAAAGAAAAGAAATTGAACAGAAAATAATTTAAAGATAAGTCCTAAGAAGCCTTGAAATCCCGAAAGACTTCACAATTCCCTTCAAACGACTCTAATCTCCCCTCCAAAGAATATCAATGGCAAGAAGAAGGTTGAAGATGGCTCCCACAATCAAAAGATTGTTAAAACAACTTCTAAAGAAAACTCAAGAGAGAATTCTTGGAGAAAACCTCAAAGAAAATTCTGCACTCAACAAATCTGAAATTTCAATAAATTCTAAGTAGTGAATACAAGGGTGGCCGGCCATGCCTTTAAATAGGCCTTAGACTAATCCTAATCTTATTAGAAAACTTAAAAATTAAACCTAATTAATAAAAATAATAGGCAAATTCATCCATGCACTTAAATGGACTATTTTGGGCCGAATTTTAACATGTAACATTCCTAAAGCCTAAAATTTAAATTAACAATTAAAATGTCTACAAATTGGGCCCTTTGATAATTTGGCCTGATTTTCAACTAAATATGGGTGTACTTCTTGATTGGGCTTGGAATATTCTTATTGGGCCTTGCCTTCAAGAACTTGGGCTTGTGATCCATCTTTTACCGAAATTGAGTCGTTGATGCTCGTGACGGAGATCCAATGTGCTTTGGCTGCAAGATTCGGTTTCTTGAACCAAGATTTCCTAGATTTGAAATCTTGATTTTCTTGATTCTTGAAATCGCTCCAAACAGCAAAATTGGGCCAAGATTCAGTTTCTTGATTTTCTTGAAAACAAGAAAGTGAATCTTGATTTTCTCGTTCTATTGTGTACGCGTCTAAGGCCTTGCTAACGAACTCCTGAATGGACCCATTTAGTTTGGAACTCATTTTTCGGGCCTTTGATCTTGTTATTGGGCCTTGTGGTAATTTGAGCCCATCACGTTCTTGAACATGGGTTGGGCCTTTGTGACTTGTATCATTCCCCCTTCCTCAAAAAGATTCGTCCTCGAATCTGAAAAATTAAATGGGGGCAAGTCAGCCACATTAAAAGTAGAACTTACATTGTACTCACCAGGTAAATCAATTTTATAAGCATTATCGTTGATCAGCTCGAGTACTTGGAAAGGCCCATTGCCCCTTGGGTCCAACTTGGTCTTTCGTTTTGTAGGAAATCGTTCTTTCCTCATATGGACCCAAACCCAATCTCCGGGTTCTAAGACAACCCGTTTACGCCCCTCGTTAGTGGTAATGACCCAAACCCAATCTGTTCGCCATCTAAACTAACAATGTGTTCAAGTGGTAATGGCGCAAGATCAAGTACTGTTAGTGGGTTAAAACCATAAACAAGTTCAAATGGAGAATAACCAGTTGTAGAATGAATTGATCTATTATATGCAAATTCAACAAACGGTAGGCATTCTTCCCAATTTCTAATATTCTTTCCCACAACAGCTCGTAATAAAGTCCCTAAGATCTGATTAACTACTTCAGTTTGGCCATCAGTTTGGGGGTGACATGTAGTGGAATAAAGTAATTTCGTACCAAGCTTACCCCACAATACCTTCCAAAAGTCGCTAAGGAATTTGACATCTCTGTCAGCAACAATTGTTTTAGGGATGCCATGAAGTCTTACCACCTCTTTAAAGAATAAGTCTGCCACATGTGTAGCATCATCTGTTTTGTGACAAGGAATACAATATGCCATCTTTGAAAACTTGTCAACAATAATAAATATACTATCTCTTCCTTTCTTAGTTCGAGGCAAACCTACAATAAAATCCATGGATAAATCTACCCAAGGTGAAGTAGGAATCGGTAAAGGAGTGTAAAGGCCATGAGGCATTACCTTAGATTTTGCTTGTTTGCATGTAATGCACTTGGAACATACCTTTTCGACATCCTTCTTCATATGTGGCCAATGGAAGTGTTCTTGCAGTATATCTAGTGTTTTGGCCACTCCAAAATGTCCCATTAAACCCCCACCATGGGCCTCATGAATGAATAAGTCTCTCATGGAACACTTTGGTATGCATAACTTGTTTATACGAAAAAGAAAGCCATTTACAAGATAAAACTTTTCAAAAGTAGTATGTCCACAATTCTTATAGGTATGGCCGAAATCAGCATCATCATCATATAGCTCCTTAATATGTTCAAACCCTTAGACTTTAGCATTCAATGTAGTTATTAAAGCATATCGGCTAGACAAAGCATCCGCAACTACATTATTTTTACCTGTTTTATATTGTATCGCATAAGGGAATGTTTCAATGAATTCTACCCATCGGGCATGCCGTTTACTCAACTTACCTTGTCCCTTTAACCATTTAAGGGATTCATGATCTGTATGTATGACAAACTCATTAGGCAGCAAATAATGTTGCCATACTTGAAGTGTACGAACCAATGTCAATAGTTATTTATCGTAAGTCGAGTAGTTTAATTGTGCACCATTCAATTTCTCACTAAAATAAGCAATAGGTTGCTTATCTTGCATTAAAACAGCGCCGATTCCAATTCCTGAAGCATCACACTCAAGTTCAAAAGTTTTAGAAAAATCAAGTAATTTAAGAAGAGGAGTAGAACATAACTTAGCTTTTAGGGTCTGAAAAGCTTTTTCTTCAGTTTCACCCCATTTGAAACCCACTGATTTCTTTATAACCTCTGTCAATGGGGCAGTAATAGTAGAGAAATCTTTCACAAATCGTCTATAATAACTAGCTAAACCATGGAAAGATCTCACCTCAGTTACCGATTTAGGAGTCGGCCACTCCTTGATTGCCTTGACTTTGTCCTCATCGACATGAATACCTTGAGCACTAACTATGAAACCTAAGAATATTAGTTTATCACAATAGAATGTGCATTTATCAAGGTTGGCAAATAATTTTTCAGCTCGCAGAATATCCAAAACGGTTCTAACATGGAAAACATGATCATCTAATGACTTGGAGTAAATTAAAATATATTAAAGTAAACTACTACAAATTTACCCAAGTGGAGCCTTAAAACATGATTCATTAATCTCATAAATGTACTAGGTGCATTAGTAAGGCCGAAAGGCATAACTAACCATTCATACAATCCAAATTTTGTTTTAAAGGCTGTTTTCCATTCACCCCTTCCCTCATTCGAATTTTATGATAACCGCTTTTTAAATCAATTTTAGTAAATATATCTGAACCATGTAATTCATCAAGCATATCATCAAGTCTAGGAATTGGGTGTCGATACTTTACCGTTATTCTGTTGATTGGACGGCAATCAACACACATTCGATACGTACCATCTTTCTTTGGTACCAATAAGACAGGAATGGCACAAGGGCTTAGGCTCTCATGAATGTACCTTTTTTCTAGTAACTCCTCAACTTGCCTTTGCAATTCCTTTGTCTCCTCGGGATTGCATCTATAGGCTAGTCGATTTGGGATTAAAGCTCCAGGTACTAAGTCAATTTGATGTTCTATCCCTCGTAAAGGTGGTAAACCTTTAGGGGCCTCACTAAAAACATCCTCATAATCCTACAAAAGAAACTGAAACATACTAGGCAAATTTTCGTTAATGTTAGATAAAGATAAATAATTTTGCCTAAACCTCACAAGGATACAAGACTGTTTATTGAGTAGGGCTCTCCTCACATCTTTTTTTGTTGCCAAAAAAATTTTCCCGCTCATTTTACCACTTGTGGATTCACTCACCTTTGGGCTTGTTAAATTTTGACTTTTTCCACTATTAGCCACTTTTCCCTCTATCTTTTGTACTTGCCCTTTCTCCCTTACCCCCTCACAAAATTTCATCATTTTCAATTGATCTTTATATACATCAGTAGGATTTAAAGGAGAAAAAGTGAATTTTCTACCTTTAAACACAAGGGAGTATCGATTAAGTTTACCTTGGTGTGTAACATCACGATCAAATTGCTGAGGCCGTCCAAGGAGCAAGTGTCCCGCATGCATTGGGACTACATCACACCATACTTCATCCCCATAATTCCCGAGCTTAAAAGTGACCAAGGACTATTTCGTAAATTTAACTTCAGAACATTCATTAAGCCACTGAAGGTGATATGGCTTAGGGTGTTTGGTACAAGGCAACTTTAAAGAATCCACCAAATAGCTACTCACTACATTCGAGCAACTCCCACTATCAATAATGAGTGAACATAAGTTACCTTTAATAAAACAATGAGAATGAAAAATATTGGTCCTTTGGTTATCATCATCTTTCATCTGAATGTTAAGGGTTTGGCAAACTACAAGGCATTGAAAATCAGCAAAGTCCCCTTCTTTTGGTGGTTCGACCAACTCTTCACCATTATCACTATCATCCATAAGTTCTGGCATGTCTGGATCTGTTTTATCAGAGTCGAAAGTGTACTCACCATTATCTTTCAGAAGAAGTAATCTCGTGTTAGGGCATTCCCTACTATAATGACCACGCCCTTTGCACTTGAAGCATTCAATCTCACGAGTCCTCTTCACACTCGAATCACCGAAATTGGGCTGCTTAGAAGGTGTTTGTGTTTTAACAGGAGCCCCTTTTTTCCAATCTGATTGCTTACATCCATTACTCAAAGTAGACTTATTAGTAACAAAAGGTGATTTTGAACTCTAAAAATCAGAATTGGAATTGTTACCTCGGTAATATTGTGAAGTAGAGAAGGAACCAAACCTTTGTTCCTTTAGTTGTTGCTCGATCTCAATGGCTTTATGAACTGCTTCTTCCAAATCAATGTAAGTTTAGAGCCTCAATGTATTAGCTATCGGCCTGTTCAAACCATCAATAAATCGAACCATAGTTGTTTCCTCATCCTCCTCCACATTAGCTCTCTGAACGAGCATCTCCATCTCCTTAAAATATTCATCCACCGTCCTACTACCTTGAACAAGTCTTCTCAGCTTTGTTTTAATTTCACTATAGTAGTGAGGTGGAATAAACCTTTTACGCATAATCTGTTTCAACTCATCCCATGTCGAAATCTAACCTTCATAATTCCAATGACGATTTACCCCAAGTTGAGTCCACCAAAGTGGCTGTTCAAGTTCTTTTGAGTTACAATTAAAGGGGCTGTTAAAAAAAGGAGCTTAAAGATCATTAAAAGGAGTTTTTAAAGAGCATTTTATGCCCTTTAAAATTCAGCAGCAACTCTTCCACTTCCAGCCGTTTTTTAGAGCTTTTAAGAGAAATTAATCAAGCCTTTGAATGTCATTAAGGAGCTGGTAAGAGATGGTGTCTATTCAACTAGCCAAGGACAACTCAAGAGTCATTTTCTAAGCCATTAAAGACATTCAAATCAGCTGAATTAAAGTGATTTTATGGAAGGAGTTATTTGGTTCAAAGAATAAGAAAAGACATCAGTTTTTTATGGCACATTAAGTGGATGTTTTTGACCATTCGGTTACCTTGTTCTAGCATTATAAATAGATGTAATCAGCCATAGAGGGAACAACTTTTGCTGAATATAGATGAAATATTTGAATTGTGAGCTATCCAATTCTCTTTGTTCTTTCGGAATTGATTTGACTTATCAAGCATAGCTTGTGGCGTCCATCTTTTCTTTGTTGCTGAACTTATCACCTTTGGTGTGGAGTTCAATATACCTTTGGTTCCTATCATAGTTGATAGTGGGTCAAGGTTCCTTTCCTGTTTCCTTTAACCGAAAACACCTAAAGACCATTTTGAGATTCGGGTCAACAATTCGTTATTGTTGGTTCATTTTCTGTCTTAGCCAATTAATTTGTTATTGTTTTCTCTTTATTTTGTTTATTACCTTTGTTTGAAGCCATTATCTCTATTTGTTTCATTTTAAAACCGAAACGAATCCATCCTTACTCAATTCACGATTGGGCAACACATACGACTCAAAACATCACGAGACGAGTTCGTATCAAATTGGTATCAGAGCTAGAGAATTTGGAGTAAGAATCGACATTGTCGGCAATACGGTATAGTAGTTTCTTCAAAAAAAATTTCAAAAAAATCAAAAAAAATTCAAAAAAAAATTCAAAAAAAAATTGGTTTCCATTCAAACTCAAGAGATTGGATATCAAGTTGAAAAAAAAAATTTCGTGAAAAAAAAAATTCGTGAAAAAAATTTTTCGTGAAAAAAAGAAGAAGCTAGTTTGAAATTTTGTTGTTGTTTGCTGCCCAAATTATAGTTATTACTACCTTCTACTATTTCGCCAGATCCAACCTTTCATTTCTTGATTCAAGCCTACTTTCCTTGTCCTACAATATTCTTACAAGCCCAAACATCAAGGTTGTAAGCCGACCTACAACAACTGCTTTTTAAGTTTAAATAATTCCTAAGAACTTAGAGAGGAGGAGTGATACGAGTCACAAAAGCCCAAATTCTTGAAGGCGAGGCCCAATAAGCAAATTCCCAGCCCAATCAAGAAATCCATCCATACTTAGTTGAAAATCAGGCCAAATTGTCAAAGTGGCCCAAGTTGTAAAGTTTTATTTTTATTTTTATTTATTTATTTATTTACTTAGTTTAAATTTTTATGTCAATATTCAGTCCAAGAGTCCTAGATAAAATGACCTTTGACCGAATTTCCATATTAAAATAATTAGGAGTTTTTTTTATTTTAGTTTTCTAATTAAATTAGGACTAGTTATAAGGCCTATTTAAAGGCATGGCTGTCCACCTTGTTAAACACTTATCATTATTATTAAAATTTCAGATTTGTTGAGAGCAGAATTTTCTTTGAGTTTTCTCCAAGATTTCTCTCTTGAGTTTTCTTTAGAAGTTGTTTTAACAATCTTTTGATTGTGGGAGCCATCTTCAACCTTCTTCTTGCCATTGATATTCTTTGGAGGGGAGATTAGAGCCGTTTGAAGGGAGTTGTGAGATCTTTCGAGATTTCAAGGCTTCTTAGGACTTATCTTTTAATTTCTTACTGTCAATTCTTTCTTTATTTCTACTTGTGCTGAATCATTATCTAATCTATTTTCTGTTCTTATTGTGTTTTCAGCCTTTTTCTATCCTAAGGAATCAGCCCAAAAATCCCCAATTTCTAGGGTTTTCCATACTCTTTTTGGGTGAAATTAGATTGTCGAAATTTGGGGAAAACTATCTTGGTGTTCAATTGGGCAGAATCACAATCTCCTTGAGGTTTCAAGAACCCTAACACTTATTTCTATTCTCAATTTGATTCTTTGCTGATTTGGGGATTTTATTTCAGATCTGGAAATTCAAAGTTCTAATCTTTTAATTTTTCTGTTTCGTTTCGGATCTGATTGTTTAGGGTTTTCGTAGGAGTTTCCCGTGACTTGGCAACTCGATCTTGGTCCGCGCGCAACCCCGTATCATTTGGTATCAAATTTTGGGCGTTTTGGGTGTTCTTGGTTGATTTCTAAACTGATCTCAATATTTTAAAGCAAAAACAACAGTTTTACCCAGAAAAATCTTTCAAAAAAATTTATTTGAGTGGGTAAACGTTGTCAAATTGATCTGAAATTTTACATACATATTTGTGGCACTGTGATTGAATATAAAAAATTTATTCCTGCAAAAAATCAGTCAAAAAGTCAAAAAATCGAAAAAAAGACGAAATCCAATAAAAATTTAAAAAAAATTCAGCGGGTTGAGTTTGGTGCCAAAACTTTCTAGATCAAAAATTAAAAATTTAAGGACATTCGAGATTTAATTTTGTGATTTTTTGAGATCGGGAACACCTCGAACGAAGTTGTCAAGTTACTCCACAGTTTTTCGGGTTTTCTGTTTTCAGCAATTTTTATTGATTCTTAGCTGTAGGTTTTCATTTGTTTGCTTTTTATTATCCTTTTAAAATATCTAACACCTTCTTGTTTCTTGTGTTAGTAGGATTTAAACGTGTGCACAATCCTTCCTCGGTGCAACACGAATCACTTGGTGTCTCGTCAGTTTTTGGCATCCTAGTGCAAATTAGGATTCTTTGGTAGTTTGGTTCACACTCTCTAATTGGTTGATATAAACTCTGATAAAGAACTCACAAGATTGAATTCGACCTCATTGAGAATTTGATTTTTCTTTTGAGTGATTAATGGTGAGGTTTGCTAACTTTTATTTTTGAGTGTTGAGTGTTTATTTTTTACAGGTTTTGAAGATGTCTAAAGGTGATAATAATGATGCACTTATGAAAGTCCAACAACAGTTAGACAGACATACTGCTGCAATCACACAAATAAATGCTACACTTCAAGCATTGAATACTACTTTGAATGAGGTACGAGTGAATCAAAAACATCAATATCAAGATCCAATTAAGGAAGATAGGGATAACCAGCCCCATAGGTGCAACCCTCAACGTGTCCCTAGAACGGATGATGATTGTCATGATCATGGACAATCATCTTTGGCAAAACAAAAGAGCGAGCAGCAACGAGAACATCTCTTTCATACTCTCTGCCACGTACAAGGTAAGCTTTGTAGAGTTATTATTGATGGTGAAAGTTGCTCGAACATAGCCAGCACGACGATGGTGGAAAAGCTTTGCTTAACCACTACCAAGCATCCACAACCTTATCAACTACAAGGGCTTAGCAACGAAGGCCAATTTAGGGTCACTCAACAAGTGCGCATCGCCTTTTCTATCGGTAAGTATCAAGACGAAGTTGTGTGCGACGTAATGCCTATTCAAGCCTGCCATTTGTTGCTAGGAGAACCGTGGCAACTGGATCGAAAAGTCACTCACATGGTACCAATAGGTATTCTTCAAGCATCAAGGAAAGAACTCACCTAGTGCGCTCCTTGAACAAGTCCATGAGGACCAAATCAAACTGAAAAATTCTGTTAAAACAAGTGAGGAAAAAGAAAAAGAGAATGAAAAAGAGCAAAAAGAGATTGAGAGTGAAAAAGAAATTGAAGAAAGAAGAGAAAATGAATTAGAAAAAGAAACAAAAGAAAAAGACATGGAAAGGGTAGTGAGGAATGTTTCCACTAACCAAGATATGAATTTTTCTTGTGTTGCTACTTTCAGGTTCCCGAAAGATTGAAAGATAACTTTCAACTTCAATACCTCTCAAATGAAAGACGCTTTCATACGATCAACTTAGGCAAAGATGAAATCACACTACATGATCCCGAAGGTAAGCGAGGTAAGGAAATTTTAGAAACCGAGTCCAGTGCAGATTTGAAAATTATTGATAAAACTTTTGGTGACTTAGTTCTTAAAAGATCCCCATTTGATCCGATTAATTGTTACTCTTCGATTGTGGTTGATAAAGTCATTACGAAAAGAAGCGTGATTGTTATTCTCTTGATTTACCTTGTGTAAAATCCTTGAATTTGTCCAAATCTGTTTTGGAGAATAAGGTAACGAAATTTTCCAAATTTGTTTTCAATTTATATTCGTGCCTTAAACAGTTTATGTGGTTGTACATGAAGTTTGAGTTCCATTTGACAAACGTTAACTCAACAACGAAGATTCGACTACACTATGCCCCCGATGAGCGAGGTTTGTTTTAAATGAAAAAGGTAAAATCGACCCTCATTCTTCTGCTTATCGAGGTAAGATGCTTGAAACCTTTGAAACAGTTTTGTACTCCTCGATAGTGATAAAGATCGTGTTGATGAACACTTAGATCGAAACGTGCTTGACTGTCCTATTTTATTTATTGATGATCTATCTGTTTTGATGGTTGATAAAAAGATTTTTTTGATAATCATGTGTATGAATTATAACGTCGATTAATGCTGGTATGATATCACCTGTAACCATGATCTTTCAATATACTTGTGACGATATTTTACTTTTGATTTATTACTCGCAATTTATTCATGGTTGTGGGAACAATGTGAGACGACTGAATGCCTTAAAACATGTCCATCTTTGTTTCAAATATTTGACGAGGCAGTGGTGAGTAAATTAGATGTTTGCAGGTAATCGAATCGTCATTCACATGCGTTTACCTTTATAATGTTGACACAAGCTT